>NW_023303730.1:0-31334 GCF_011077185.1 Oxyura jamaicensis | reverse complement strand
GGAGAAGGAGAAGGAGAAGGAGAAGGAGAAGGAGAAGGAGAAGGAGAGGGAGAGGGAGTGGGAAATAAAAGTTTGGAAGTTGCAGCATGCCTAAAGGGATTTTCTGTAGATAATGAGATAATGCTTGAAAATTTGAAAAAAAAAAAAAATCAGTAACAGAAAAACTATAATTACTAATCATGAACTACAAAGAATACAAATAATAATAATAATAAAAATTATAACACACATCTCCTTATCAGCAGAAGGTTACAAACCACACAAGTTAGAGAAAGATCAGAGTATAGCATTCTACAAATAATAATAATAATAATAAAAGCAACAACAACAAAAAAAAAATGAATAGAAGCAATTTATATTGATTGTGTATAATGAAACATCAGAAAAGAACATGTTTGAGAAATGTTTTTTTCAGCATACCTTAAGGCAATAGCTCCAAAATTTACTTTGTTTTTATATTACCTCTGCTGCTGGTGAGAGCAGTGGCGGTAGTAATACCAGATCCTATTGGCTCTTCTGTCCATACAGAGACTTTCAGCTATTTCAGGAGCGGTCTCATTCCAGCTAGAGTGCATTTACTAGTGGCACCACATGTACCGTCTTCAAAGGATTGCTCAATGAGTCAGCTTAAGCAAAACACTGTAAATTTGTTTCTTTGGCATGATGTAATCAGCAGGGAACACTAACCCAGAGAAAAATACTCTTCAGTTTAACTGATATGAAAATAAATTAATTAATTTTAAAAAATACCATAAGCCATTTTATAAATAACAAGGACTCAAATACATATATATCCTCTTCAAGGACCTAAATAACATAGACAAACCAAAGTCTTGAATCAAACTGACCTTAATCCTCTTTTCTTTCAGGTAATATTTTGTCCTATTGATTTGTCCTATTTTCTGATTCTAGTTATACTGGATCGGAAAGGTCAAAATAAGCCTGTGATAGGGAAAGGACTATAAGTCTAGTTTTTTTGTTTGTTTGTTTGTTTGTTTGTTTTCCTGAGGGATAATTGTTTGATATGCATTCTTTCTTTTTGTATGAGAAAATGCTTTTATGAAGATAAATCAATAATGGTTCACACTAAGATAATCAATGGAATAGACGTAGTGGAGTCTCCCTCCTTGGAGATCTTCAAAAGCCATCTGGACATGGTCTTGGGCAAGCAGCTTTAGGTGAATTTTAGAGCCACAGAATCATAGAATATCCTGAGTTGGAAGGGATCCACAAGGATCATTGAGTCCAACTCCTACGTGTCTCACACTTTTGCTGCTTGGGATTGCCCTGGACCAAATGCAGGACCTTGTACTTGGCCTTGCTGAACCTTATGAGGCTCACACAGGCCCACCTCCCAAGACTTTCAAAGGTCCCTCTGGATGGCATCCCTTCCTGCCAGCATGTTCACTGCACCACACAACCTGATGTCATTGGCAAACCTGCTGCTTTCCCTGTTTACCAATGATTTCAGCTGCTTTTCCCCTGTTCACCAATAGTTTAACCTCAGCGTAGAAGGCCACCAGATTTGTTAGGCAAGGCCACCAGATTTGACAGGCAAATTTTTCATGTCCTTTTCACTTCTATGCTCTTTAGATAATGACTGTCAGGAAGTGATGGTGGATGAAACTTGAAAGAGTTTTGGGAAGGAACTGGTGCTTACAGTGGTTTTCCTTTATTTCTTCAAAGAGGATACAGATAGCACAATCTTCTGGCACAGCCCAGAACTATTAGACCACTGGACCACACCATATTTGCTGCTGTCCTCTCAGTCTAATAAAAAGGGGAAAGGAGGATAAGATTGTTTCAGACTGCTTGGAAATAACTGCAACAGATTTGAATCTCATTAAATGAGGAAAGAACCAGCCAATGAAGTCTGGAGCCAAGGACAGATTCTGCTGTAATGAGACAAGGGCAGAAATATTCTGTGAATGCAATCAATCATAATGGCAGGTTGTCTTTATGCCCCCTCCCAGGGAAATTGTCTTGACTTCTCAAACTTCACAAGGTGGCTTTCTCTCCCAGAGTTATCAAGGCAAGGTGTTCCTTTGCTATTCGTATTTGCCACATAAAGTTCCATCCATCAGATATCGCTGAGAATTGCAAGCGGGTTAAGAAACTGACAACTAACAATAACCTTCAGCAATATGAATACAAAGAGGCCCAGAGCAGTTCTGCAGCCTCTCAATATGCAAAGAATTGGTAATATTTCTTTTTTCCCTTAAAGCTGTGTTATATGGGCGAGGTTTAAGCAGTATGAAAATATCAATCATTTCTGCAACATCTTGGTAATGAAAAGTGCATGACACTTTTTTTTCTGCTGTGTCTCTCACAGAGCTAGCAAGAGTTTAGCAAGATAGCAAGAGTAGATAGCAAGAGTTTTACATTTATGTTATTTCAGGAAAAAAGGAAAGGAAAAATACTGAAGTTTTGGTCCTCCCTGTGTTGGCTTTTTTTCCTAGCTCAGTTAAAATGTAAAGGATTACTCTTGGTCAAGAAGGAGAAAAGTCTTTGAACATAAAGGAAAGAACACATACTTTTCACCTTCTGAGTGACAGGATTCTTAAGAACTGGCAAAAAGCCAAAACTACGTCAAGTTCTTATCTAAATACGAAAATTTCCTGATGGCTCCATTATGCAAAATTTTTGACATCCCATGAGCGTCTTGGTTCCTATAAAGAACACATTTTCTGTCTCCCTTCCCTCAAAGGAGGAAGGTAAGTGCAGCTTCTGAAAAAGACTGTATGAGAGCAAGCTTAAATTTCTTGCATTTTGCAAACTGTCTCACAAGGTCATTAGGGCTGTTATAGTTGTTTGTACATTGTGTTATTTATACCATGGCATCTGTCCACATTAAAACCATTAAAATAAAATATCTGTCCGTAAGGTAGCTATAATTGCCATCTTCCTATTAACCACCTCTACTTATCATACAGGAAGAAGAAAGCTGTAACATTTAACTTGGCCCTGCTGATTTGAGGGGACAAACTAAGACTCATCTCACTTTCTGAAAAGCAATAAGCCTCTGCCATAACCAACACCCAGAAGTGAAGTCCTGGAAATGCCATGTGTTCAGTCAAAATTTTAAAGCTGAAGAGTCCTGCAAATACCAAAATATTTTTGATGAGCTTTATTATGATGATGGCAACAGGCAGTCCATTGAGACACAGATATACATACATTGCATTAGCTGTGCAGAAGAGAAGAGGTCTGAATATTTACTGCTCACAGTGGCTTTAAGGAAACTTTAATGTCATGAACACCAGTAATTTGCAGGAAATGTTTATGAATGTTTAGATATGCAGGTTGTTTTAGATTCCCAAGCAAGTCCTTGAAGGTTAGGAAATGGCAGATGTATTAATGTCTTTAAAAAACAATATCCATCTTGCTATGGATATCATCCACGCTATGTGTGAAGGAGATGGTATGAAATCCTGGGGAGAAAAATAATATAAATAAATAAAGGAATAATGTGCTGGTGTAACTAAAGATGCTGTTACAATTCATATATACATTGTGGTCAAAATACGGTTTATCTAGAAACGATAACACAGGCGTTTACTAATTTTTAAGGTTTCAAGTCTAAATCCTACATTTTTGCTCTCTTAAGGCATTTTACATATTTAGATGTAAAACTGATCTTCTTTGAAACATATTCTCAAGGTCCTGGCTTCTAATTTTAAAATAAAATAGAGAAATTTCACCTACATTTTTAAAACAATGGCATGGAGAGGAAATGCAATTTCCTTAAATGTCAAGATTTCAAAATCTGATGTACAAAATCTGTACATACTTTTCATTTCTGTCTTACTACAGATAACTGATTTGCTAATGATAAAGATTAGGAGACTTGAAGGTCATGAAATACAGCAATTTCCTGTTATTTAGAAGTCTTTGAAGCAGAAATAGTAGTACTGTCAAGAGTGCAGAATCTACCCCTTTCAAGCATTGCTTGGTGGGGTCCTTGTGTATTGTCACGAATGCTGCTTCCTGAAATGAAATTCTCTTATTTGGTAGCAATGCCAATAAAAATAAGTCTATGTCAGAAAGGATGGGGAACAGTTAAAATCATATAGACACCATCAGCATGCCTCATCTGGCTAAGTCTGAATGCCTACAATGAAGATATTTTCAATGATGATGGCAGTGACTATGCTCCTTTCATAGCTGATGGAGAGAAATTGCTACATGTAAAGCTCAGCTAATATCATTCCAATACAGGAAAGCAGATCAAATGAAGAAAGCTCTGAAAGTGTCTATTCCACTCCATCAGCTATAGGAGGAGTCTAGACAGCCATTTAGTTGTAGACTTCTGCTTTGTAGGTATGCAAAGTTAGGGGAGATGAATATTACCCCTAAGTGGTTGTCTTTCCAGTATTTTCACTATACTAATTAGGAATTAAAATTTATTCTTCAAACACCAAATGTTCCATATTATCTGCTGTCATCTGGATTGGCATGGACTTTTCAGCATGACTGTTTACTCTTAGTGATTTGTCTGCATTGTTTCATTCTGCTTTTTTTCTATTTTTATGAGCCTGCATTTTGAGACTATGTGATTATCCTGAAGAATATACTTTGAAAAGCCTTTGTCACTGCCTAAACACTCCTTAAATAACAGGTTATCTGTATAGTTCTGTAGTAAATTTTTCATGGCATCAGGAATCACTATTTTGGCTACAATGGTGCAAAACCTGCGTCTAGAAATAACTTCATATTGATGTGAAGAAGTGAAGGAGTGTGGAGGTATAAATTTTTAACCCTTGTGCACTGAATGGAGAAGATATTCCACTGCATTCAACAAGAAGGTTTGAGTGCAGGTATTTTCAACAGTTTTAGTAACAACATTAATATCATCTGCCCAAACCTGACTATGTTCATGCATTCATGCCAGGGACTTTACTTAGGAAAGCTAGATTAAAGGTAGTTTAGGAACAACTCTGAACCTAGAGTCACTGGCTTCAGCATGGATATTCCTTTATTAAGGAATATTTTATCTATTTATTAAGGGATATTTTCATCACCCCACTAGCCAAATGATCAATACAGAGCCCAAGAGGCAGAGCAGCATGTTATAGGCTCAGGGTAGAGATGTTTTTTGAAAAGTTGACTCAGTTAAAGGTGCCTTTCCACAAATTGACAATGCTGCCATCAGTCAAATGGTATTATATGCTTGATATATTTAGATGTGACATACCATTGCAACATACCATCAACTCAGGATATGGATGCTGTTTTCTGAAAACTGTGATTACAATTGCTGAAAACAAAAGGAGTTTTTGTATTTTTTTTCCATCTTTTTAAAAGTTTTTGAACCCATTTACCAAGTGTCAGGACCCATGAAATAGAATGATGTAGGGTGCTCAAGTTAAGATGCTGGAGCAGAAATAGGAAAAAAAAAAAAAAAAAAAGGATAATTTCCCATTACCTGCTAGTATCAAATACTTGAAATCTGGCTGCTCTGCTTGAACCACAATAAAGCCATTTTTTTCCCTTGTGAGAATCCGCAGAATCTTAACCATGCTCATTATTTCCACTTCTCTGCCACTTTATTTTTGATATTATTAACCAGCGCATTACTGGAATCTGGTGTTTGCTACCAGTATGAAAGCAGAAGAAATAAATTAGCAAGATTTTTGTCATTAGAGCTTAAAAAGTATAACACCTTCAAATCTTGTATCCTACTGGATATATTGCTATACTGTCTTTAGTTGTTTTTTTTTATAGTTTTTTTTTTTTTTTTAATATATGGGAAAAAATAACAATAGCAAAGCAAGTTGCCCCAGGTTAGTTGGGTATCTTTTGAACAGAGTAGCAATTAATTCAGGGCTCTAGTCTCTCTCTGCAGATCTTTAGCTTCTACACCATCCATTTCCCTTACAGATCCCACTCCTCACCTACCTTTCTACTAAATTTCAGGAAACACAGAAAAGCCTTGAGACTTTTACTTCTCTGGACCTTTTGAAGACCTTCTCTTTGACAGTGGGAAGTTTCAGCCTTCTTTTAACAGGTACATGAGAGGGATTATTAAAGGGGCTCTCTTGCAGGTTTTGATGCTGTATAGGTGTCAATATATTTGTGTTTTGTCAAACAATTTTACTCTTAAGCATATGTTGACAGGAAAGTTTTATCTATCCCTGAGAGTACAATGACCTGGATCTCTTTTCATCTTACCTGTTGAAGTCTGCATACGAGAGTATTAAGACTGGAAGAGCAGCAAGCTAGTCTAGACAGTTTGGGGAGATACTTAAGAGACAGGAAAACTTGAGGGACTTAATCTTTCTTACTTATTTCTTATTTAGCTGTAAATACACAAGGATCTACAGCAGTAGCTCACTAGCTAAAAAGGAAAAAAAAAGAAAAAAGAAAAAATAAAAAAAAAAAAAAAAAGAAAAAGAGAGAGATGGCTATAAAAGCAGGCTCAACTGTTTCTTTTTCTTGAGTTCATGTACTCGGCACAAGCTCCCCAGGTTCCTCAGCTGAGATGCACATAATGTTTCAGCTCAAAATTTTTCCAAATTATAATTCAATGGAGGCTCTGAAGGAAATTCTAGCTGACCAGGGGAGTCCTTTCTGACTTTACATACTTTCAGGGTTAGACAGCTGCTGACTGATGCAAGAAGTTGAATTTGTTTCCACCCGACTGAATATTCTGATAAATGCCAAAGTCCCTCCAGGTTAGGCAAAACATTTCTGGTATCTAAGCTCTTTTCTCTTTCTTTCTTTTCTGACTCTAAGACAGTGAATGATCCAAAATACAGAAATTCTGATGGTGGTCTTTCCATTGATGTAAGAGACTTCCAGGGCACTTCATGAGACTCAGGGACAAGTTCTTTTGTCTTGCATCATAGTCCCTGGTGCACAATTGACTTGTTTGATGGGATTTATTTTATCTACCAGAGGCCTAGAAGTGAGCTTAGTATCATCACCTTTGACTCCATTTATAATCGCTTTCAGAGAATAATTATTTCAACTGTCTTACATACCTATTCTAGGCTAAGAAGACTTATCCTGTGGAAGTGCATATCTCAGTCACGAATTAAACAAAAGACATGAGTCATGAGTTTTTACATTTGCAACCAGTGTTTTGTTGTTATTGTTTGTTTTTTTTTTTTTTTTTGTTAAAAACAAAATTCTTTTACTTCTGTTACTTTATGTGACTAAGAGATAATCACAAAGACCCACCCCACTGAGAATGGAAAAACAGGCACATGAATACCTGTAATCAGTGAAAAAGGAGCACTCTTAATTACTCCCAAAGACCAATGAAGGAAAACAGACCATTGTCGCTGGTCTGAAACCCACCAAGATGACACAAAGGGCACAATCTGAAGCACAGGAAGTTCCACCTGAATATGAGAGGGCACTTCTTTACTGTGAGGGTGACAGAACAGTGGAATAGGTTGCCCAGAAAGTTTGTAGAGTCTCCTTCTCTGGAGATATTCAAAACCCGCCTGGATGCCATCCTGTGCAACGTGCTCTAGGTGATCCTGCTTGGCGGGGGGGGTTAGACTAGATGGTCTTCAGAGGTCCCTTCCAACATCAACTATTCTGTGATTCTGAGTTTCTGTGATGTCTCTTTCTGTTGAGCGATTTGCAAAACAGAAGAGATGGTTGTCTACAGGGATGTAGAAATAAATATGCCATGTAGGGGAAGAGAACTTTTGGTTTGTGGGGTGTTTAAGGGGATGAGAAGGTGCAAAACTTTTTAAGGGGCTTATAGGTGGAAAAATTAAGGGTCAAGGGACATCAGGGAGGAACAAGTGTGGGAAAATAGGGCATAAATGGGGGTTTGGTTTTGGTACAGTGTTCTGAGTGGACCCTGTTCTTGACCACCCAATACAACCCTTTATTCTTACTAAATTCTACTTCTGTCTTCTGCTTGGGAGTGTTCACTCTTGTAAATGTGTGTGAATGGGTGAGAGCTGCCAGCTGAACACATGTCAGCAGCATAAGTGGTCTGAGGACCATAAACCTCAGAGTCTTGAGGATTCAGGTTCAAGCAGCAGGAATGGTTTGAGGTTTGGGAACCAGCTGCAGGATAGACTGAGCATCTGAGGCCAGCTTCTGGAGTGACCCACATTGTGCTTATCTATATCCTGTGAGCAGACAACAGCCCTGATCAGCTTGAAAAGAGGAGCAGTATGGGGCACCTCTGCTACATATGCACATATGAGTGCTGAGTGTGATTATGCAGGTGCCAGTAAAGACTTTGTTTCCTCTCTGTGCTGATGTGTGTGGCCAGATTTGTTTATTTTGCACATGTGTGTGTCTGTGTGTGTGTGTTCCATATGCCTTGCTACCTGGAGATGTGGAAATGCAGCAGTCTTGTGACTATCAGGCCAGGGAGGAGGAATCTCCCCAGGGTCTGTAGCTACTTGATGAAGATACATCTAACAGCCCCACATGGGCATCTAGAGCCACTTGGGCTGCCAAAGGATGTATATAGGGCATTTCAAATAGCAGCAGATGCACATATAGACTCAGATGCTTGACAATGAATCTAAATTCCATCCTGGCTTTTGACAAAATTAATCCAAATCTTTGTCATTAGCTGATTGCTGTGTCTTTCTGTTCACCTGCATTTGCAATATATGTTTGCAAGCCCAAAGGAAATGTTCTGATCTCCCCACATGAAAACATAGTTCATTGTCATCATTCTTCCCAAAATTAGTACTAACTTTATACAGTATATCATGCAGGAGTGTTTTTGTTTGTTTGTTTGTTTGTTTTGTTGTTGTTGTTGTTTGGTTGTTGGTGGTGGTGGTGGTGTTTTTTTTTTTCAGAAAATATACTTCTAACCTTCCCTGAACTTCCAGCTGCTTCCCAGCAACTTCCAGCTGCTGGAAATACCTTGGGAAGGCAGTGATAGCAAAATGCAGGCTTAGCAATCAGGACAAGCAAAATTATGTAAGGCTTGCTAGATTTTACAACAATTCGTTGTGCTTCAACAATATATTATTTTTAACCTTTTAACTCCTAAATCCTTTTTTGAAATCAGACTATAGGACAAAAAGTCATTAAACAGCAGAGCTACATAAATAAGTCTAAATTCCACACTCTTCTTCCAGCTATGATCCAGAAAGGAGTACCAGCCTTTCTACAAATCTTTCTACAGATCCTGGCATGGAAAGTTGCTAATCCCTGCATTGAGCAGCCAGAGACATCATCTCATTCCCCAGAGGTTTAGATACCAAAACTCTCCCCTTGTTCTACCTCTCTGCCCCATTCCTTGTCCATGTTCTTTCCAGGCTCATTATTTACAAAATTATAATTGCCCAGGTAATGTAATAATAACTTTAGTGAAAAATGCAGGTGGTTTTCCATTGACAACAGTGAGCATACAAAATGATACTGAACCCACTGATCTGGTGAAGCTTTGCTGAGTTAGAGGCATGTAAGAGTGATGTTGAAAAAAGAGGGGAGATCACTTGCTGTTCAGTTGCTTACACTTAATTTTATATGATGTAACAAGTTTCTTCTTCTGGGTAGAATATATATATATATTGGTAGAATATATATATATATTCTATATATTCTATATATTATATAATATATATATATATCTATTATATATATATATATATATATTCTTACTGTCCAAATGCCAACAGCATTGATTAGAAGCTTGCTTTTTTTTTTTTCTTTTTTTTTTTTCCCTTCCCCCAAATCAAAGTAAATAAATATTTTGTTTGCATTTTTTTAGCCAAGAGTATGCTTTTGATCCATTTTTAGACTTCCTATGAACCCTGCTTTTCTCAGCACTATCCATTAGCCAAAGTTTAACATTCTGGAACTTCCATCCTGACTTGAAAGCCGTATGTTAAATTATGCAGCTGAATTCCATCAGTCAATTTCTCCTTTGCTGTCAACACAGAGGCTACATTTTTTATTGTCTGAACAAGCTCATCCCATATAACAGACTGAAAAAACATCCGATTAAAAAAAAAAAAAAAAAAAAAAGGATCAACGGATCAACATAGGACAATACTTACTACTCAGGCCTACATGTAAAAGAGAAAGACATGAGGATTTGTGTGTGGGTGCATGTGATTTTTTTTTTCCTTTAGCAAAAATAATATATATATATATATATATTTCTCTTTTTGCATATCAGATAAGCCATAAATATACTTATTTAACTTCTGAAAGATGAGGATCATCCAGAACAAATTTGTGTGTGTGAATAAAAAGTGTGCAAAGCTGCCTATAGTGGTATAGCACAGGTTATCTGACCTATAATGGCAGAAAAAAACAATCATTACACATCAATCAATTGTGGAGTCTTTACCTATACAGAAAATGATTGTAAACTGTGTGTTAGTATTATATGGATGATAATTATGCACAGCTATGTGTTTTTATAATATGCTAAAACTATTGCTATGGTAATTTTTTCTAGACTAGGTCTACATGACCTACCATTCATGTTATCTTAACTGTAGCTAAGGCAGGAATAAAATCCTTATAAAAACCACTATTGTTAGCTCACTTTAAGAAAGGAATTCAATCAGCAACCCACTGAAATTACTTAAGTTTTGACTAAGGTATTTGGCTCCTTTTATTGAACATTCCACTTTCAATGCATACATCCCATGGATATGAAATGATGGATCTCTTTGGATTTTAAACCAGCAGTACTTTATATCATTAATAAATATTCATTTTCCTGCTATCCCTCCAGTGGTATTTCATCATCAATCATGGCTGAAATCACAGCTGTGAGAGCTGTTTATGCTTTACTGTTCTCCTCTACATGATTTGGCAGATACTTACAAAATTATTGGAGTGAGAAGTAAAGGGGGGGAGGGATGGAGAGGGATGGAGAGGGGGGATGTTTTTTTTTAAAAAAAAAAAAAAAAAGAAAAGAAAAGAAAAAAATCTTTGTGTCCGTATTTATTCCCAGAGCAGTACTGTTTTGTTTTGCTTTCCAAAGTACACATAAATCACTTCATTGGTCTCAACTGTCCTGTGAAAATAAAAATGATCCCAAACTGTTCAAGAATTACTCAGGGACTATTCAGTGTTCAATATGTCAGAGAAGCAAAGATAGACGCTCAGGAAGAGGAAGATTACAATCAATGAAGAAAAATCAATAGCGTGCAGAAGTTATCCTGCTGCCAGCATTGTCAGGAAAAGGCTTCTCCATTCCCCAGTCTCATTACATGTAGAAGTTTATTAGAATCTGAGCAGCCAAAGTGAAACAGTAATCATCTCCCTTTTGCTTTTTTTATGTTCTTAGTTTAAATCAACATTTCACTTTGACTTAATAAACAAAACTACCTGGTTTCTAACCAGTGTAGCATTTTATATATTTGTTTTACCTGCCACTGTAAATGAAAAGAGATGAGCTTAAAAATACTTTAAAGCTCAAGCTGGAGAAGTTTGAACAATAACTGGAGCATTTGGCTTCACTATTTTCTGTTTGCTTGTTTTTTCTTTCTTCCATCTGTGTGTTTTTCTGTCTCTCTGGCCAAACAAGTGCATCCTGGCTGCTAAGCTCTACTTGTTAATAAGATGGTCATTTCTTGATTCTCCCCTGAAAAATCAATTAACCAGCCAATGAAATCACCAGATTTTATAGGGAAAAAAAAAAAAAAAAAAAAAAAAGAGCATGGTTTTATTGTATCGATTGAAAATTAAAACTGCATAGTTACTGTCAGTGTCCTTCTTGTCTTGATTCAAAAAAGTATCCTTACTTTGGAAAACAATTTAACATATACAAGCAAAGTTGTTGTAGTCATGACAGATAACTATTTAAATGTCTTCCTGAGACTCTTGAGACATATATGAATAGAAAAAATATATACATGTATAAAATAGAACAGTTTTTTTTTTCTTTATTGTATTGTACATTTCAATAAAATATATGCACATAGTGACATATAGCAGACACTCTACGTTAAAAAAAATCATCTTCAGAAATATATGTCAAGATTAATTCCATAACCCTTCATTTCCCAAGACCTTCTAAATTATGGTGACAACTGTTAGCAAACACAGATGTCCAAACTCATAAACCTTGCAGTTATAAGAGCTAGGACTGCTTGTGAATGCAGGTGTTCCTTTCATTTATGAAAATACCAAATTTATGTACAAAATAGGGGTATTTTTCAGACAACATTTCATAGAATTATTTCCAGATACCATCTTATTATCATCACCATCATCATCATCGAGCCTGTTTCTTAATATGGTACATCAGATAGTGGAAGTTCACAGATGAGATAAATTGAGTTAAAAAAAAAAAAAAAAAAAACAAATATTGTTTGCTTAATTTTGACACATTATTTGAGTACTTGAGTTTGTTTTTCCCAGATTTAGGATATTATTATTTTTATTTTTTTCAGGCACTATTTATGTTAGAATAGTTAGTGACTGATAAATCAGAATCATTTATTATGTTATTTTCTTGATTAATAGTGTGATTTGGAATATCCATCAATACTATAGGAAGCACCTGTAAGCACCTTTGAAGGACCTTGCTCTTGCCCTGAAGAATGTGAAGTCTGAAGCATCTACTTTTATTAATACCATCAGGAATCCCAAGGACTTACATGGAAAGTTTTTAGCAGTGGGAGGGCTGCAGGGGTGGCCTCTGTAAGAAGAGTCCAGAAGCTGTCCCATGTTAGATAAGGGCCAGTTTCAACAGGCTCCAAAAAGGACGCACCGCTGCCCAGAGCTGAGTCAATAAGATATGTTGTTTGTGCCTCTATAAGAGCAGATTTAAGGAATGGGAAAGGTACTGCTGTGTTAGAGTAGCTGGGAGAGTGAGGAGTGATAACCAGCCCTGCAGCCCTCCAGGGCAGTGCAGAAGGAGGACAGGAGGGGCGCCAGGCAGGCAGCAGCAGCTCCCCTGCAGCCTGTGGAGCGGTCCCTGGTGGAGCAGGGTGCTCCCTGCAGCCCATGGGTCCCGCGTGGAGCAGATCTCCACACTGCAGCCCGTGGAGGAGCCCCCGGTGCAGCAGGTGAATGTGGCCTGGAGGAGGCTGCGGCCCATGGAGAGCCCCTGCAGGAGCAGGCACCAGGCTGGAGCTGCAGCCCATGGAGAGGAGCCCATGCAGGAGCAAGGGGTCTGGGGGTAGCTGCTGCCTGTGGAGGACCTGTGCTGTAGCAGTTTGCTCCTGGGGGATGGACCCCGTGGTACGGAGCCGTGTGGGAGCAGTTCTTGAAGAGCTGCTGCCTGTGGGCAGCCCCCACAGGCTCAGTTCTGGAAGGATAGCATCCCATGGGAGGGACCCCATGTGGAATAGGGGCAGAGATGGACCATGAAGGAGCAGTGGAGATGAAGCATCAGGGACTGACTGCAGCCCGTTCCTCTGCGTTGCTGTGATGGTTTTACTCGAGTGGGCAGCTGAGCTCCACCACAACCGCTCTCTCACTCCTCCCCTCCTCAAAGAGGAAGGGGGAGAAAAGACAACACAAAGAGCTCGAGGTTTGAGATGAGAATGATTTAATTAAGGAAAGGGGAATGGGGAGAAAGAGAAACAAAAGAAACAACAAGGCCGCATGGAAGCACAGAGAGAAAGAAAAAAAAGTTGTTCTCTACTTCCCATCAACGAGCGATGTTCGGCCACGTCCCGGGAAGCAGGGCCTCAAAACGCGTACTGGTTGTTCAGGAGAGACCCTCCCCCATGAGAGCCCCCTTTTATTGCTGAGTGTGACATCAGGTGTTATGGAATATCCTTTTGGTTGGTTTAGGTCAGCTGCCCTGGTGATGTCCCCTCCCCATCAATTGCCCACCCCCAGCCTGCTGGCTCTTGGGGGCCTGGAAGGAGTTCTGATGTTGTGCCAGCACTATGCAGCAATAGACACAACACTGGAGTGGTACCAGTGCTGTTCCAGCTATGAGTGCAGAGCACAGCACTGTGTGGGCTGCTGCAGGGAAAAGTGACTCCATCCCAGACAGACCCAACAGCTCAGGGGGAGAAGGTGGAAGATGGTGGATGGGGGAAGGTGTTTGTTTGTTTGTTTGTTTGTTTTAGTTTTTCACTGCTCTAGCTTGTTAGTAGTAGCTAATAAATTACATTCATCTCTTTATGCAGAGATGTTTTGTACATGATGATAGTTGCTGAGTGATCTTCCTGTCCTTATATCAACCCTTGAGCCCTTTCCATCTAATTTTCTCCCCCTTTCCCTTTGAGGAAGGGCACTGAGAGAGCGGTTGTGGTGGAGATTGGCTGTCCACCTGAGTAAAACCACCACAGAATGATACAAAAGAGCTATCCTTTTTTGTCTTATCTAGAACCAGTGAAAACAGAACAAATCATAGAATTATAGAAGAGCTTAGGTTGGAAGGGACCTCGAATATCATCCAGTCCCAACCCCCCTGCCACAGGCAGAGATGCCACATAGTAGGTCAGTTTTCTCAGGGCCTCATCTAACCTGGTCTTGAACACCTCCAGGGATGGGGCATCTACAACTTCTCTGGGAAAATCCACAAGAGCATAGTCTTCCATGCTTGTGGAATACCAGTGAGTGTATGATCTGATGCTAGTCCTAGAAGTAATAACAAAAGTAGGAGATGAATGCGGAACCTGGAATGTATGGCGTTCACTTCTGCTTCTACTGTAATGAAATAAAATAATTTATTTCCAGGGAGAAAATGATAAATAGCACTAAATTTCACTTTTCCAACATGATGTTTCAAGTTTCATGCTAGGTAACTTGTCACATTTGAGAGCTCTGTTAGCCAAAAAGTTAATTCTTCAGAAGTGGAATTCTCCAGCAGTTACTGAAGTACTTGACTAGGATTTGGAAGTGAGTAGTTTTTCTTGACTGGCAAGAGTATTCTTTAAGTTCCAACAGAAAATTCTGAGCATAGGACTTTAGGCCCAAATGTTAGTTTTTACTTTTATAAGAGAAGCCTCTGAAATACAGTACCATTATAAATTCTCTTTATAAACATTCTTAATAAATAAATAAATAAATAAATAAACTGAGTTCTTTCTCAGATGAACAGAAACTCAGCCATAAGAAATGTAAATATGTAAAATACTAAAAATAAAACACTACAGGTTTACCCTGGAAGAGTTGTGAACCAAGCAGGCAAAGGAATAGCAAAGTGCCAGCTTCCACTATTAATTATGTATGTTTCCAATTTGTTTTAGGTCCATGTAGCCATCCATCAAGGGATGCAATAGATACCATTTCTACCCCTTTTTCTACCTTTTGTCATATGGATAATCCTATAGAGGAAATTAAGAGGAGCAGACGACAGACGGATGAAGTATTCCTTTTTTTTTTTTTTTTTTTTTTTTTTTTTTAGAAGTCTATTAGGGGTTAAATGAACTACTCCTGCACTTCCTGGGGGAGATATTTTGTCCATATCTCTGGACATCTTTAAAATCTACTGATTTTAAAGACAGCATATGGACACTATATTAACTACAGTTCATACTGTGTTTAGTAAATATGAAGGTATCTTTATTTAGATTGGCGAATCTAAATATTATTTATTCACCAATCTGACCAAGTAAGGTCTGGCCAGAACTGAAGACTATAATTATTCATCATAAAATGCTGTGATGTTTCAGATATTTTTTAGTAAAGGGTGTTAAAATTTATATCATAATGGCTAACAGAGATGCCTTTTCTTCTTTATTTTTTTTTTTAGTCAACTAATAAAATATTGTACAATGAAAATAATTCACCTAGTCTGCTAAAAGCTGTGGATCAAATGCATACCTATTGAATTTCATTGCAAATTGAATTTTATTGCTTCCCTTAATTAAAGGCTCTCCTAACTCTGAAAATATGAATGTATATAGGACCTACTCATATATTTTTCTTATATGAAAAAAGGTACAAAATTGTTTATCCAGTGATAGATTTTAAATAACATTTAAGCAATGATTCTCAAAAGAATCCATGCATCTACTCCAATTAAAATTGGTAAGAGTCAAATATTTCAGCAATTTTTAAAATGTTCTCAGACATCCACCCAAAACTATAATTATTTGAAAGGTTAATTGCCTGTATGGTCCTACAGATTTGTCTGGAAGAAAGACAGTGCATACTCCCAAATGCAAATAAATAATATTCCTTACCTTTAAATATTCATTTCCCACTTCTTCCTTCAAAATTTCTCCATTTATCTATTTTCAAAATCCCTCAAAATATATCAGTTCAGAACTAAGCATAGGGAAAATGTTTTCCCTTCAGTTTACTGTATATTCACACTAGAAGTATAAAATATTTCTCATATGCTCTTTGCATAATTGCTCTCAATAATCAAGTGATGCAGTAGAAAAATCCCTGTTCATTAGTACAGAATATTATACACACATACTCATGCACAGACATACACACACCTCATTTAAGCATATTAGCAATAAAGTTAAATCAATTAAATATCTGCAAACTGTACAGGATTTAAACCAAACTGAGGATATGTGTTTCTTGAAATTATGTAATGACGGTAGCTTTTAAAACCATCTCCTGGGCATTGTTTTCATGAATACAATTTTGAAGGAATGTATATGTCACATCTTTCATGAGAACAATTGCTTTTTATTGCTTTTGCCATAAATATAATAAAGAAAGAACTAGAATACCATGAGATGGAGAATTCCCATACTAGGAAAACAATTTGCAATATTTTTATACCTGATTTTGGTTTTATTGTCAGAATGGGCAATAACAGTTAAAAGAATTATTTGTGGCGTGTCTGAATACCATAAATATTGACAAGTTATTTTAGATTTAACCTCGTAGAATGATTCATAGAGAACATTTAAATTATTATGCACATACATTATTTAAGCAATGATATTTAAAAATCTAGTGAAACTCACTCATTCTGAACTTTAACATAGTTAGTCATTTTTTTTTTTTTTTAAATCAATCCCAGTATGAAAGCACTGCATGCAAGGATTTCCAAATGATATGGCTGTTTAAATTTCAGTCCAAGCATTGCTACATGACCTTCATCTGCAATATAACTGAATTCAGATACAGTCTTGGAAATTTTTGCTCACTTATTCTTTTAAAGTGAGGAAAACATTCTTTTCATATTTTTATTTTACAACACATGAAAATTCCAGTTCTGAAACCTTTGGAGGCTGATCTTGAATTAGATTAATTATGAAGCAAATGCAGAGAAGGAAGCCCTTGGATGACATGCTCTTGTTCTTCTTTGGTGTTTAGCAGGTGGGCAGTCACATCTGGATCCAATTGCAATTCTTCAGCTATCATCATCTTTTAGACAACTACCAAGCCTGCAAGTCACCAATAATTAATGTAACCAAGGTGAAGCCTTTTGGCCAGTTGTCCAATAAAGCAAGTACAGCAGAAATAAGACAAAAAAAATGGATGACCTCAAGGTTCAGAATGCTCGTGATACTAGGAAGAAGACTTCCTGTATTGAAGGGCGTATTGTAATTTTCCTAATCCTTTGTAGTATTACCTCCTTCATATTAATTTAATTTCTGGCTTATCGTGGTTCATGTTTGGGCATTTGCTTCATTACAGGCTCTGTATTATAACAGGGAAATCATTTCATTGTCATGTAACATGAGGAATACCTATCACTGCATACATTCAAATGATTTTCCTTTATGGCAATGATATCACTTGGTTCCTTCTAATGATTTTACAGCGGCAGAAAGAGAACCAGATCAAGACACTAAAGTACAGTTGCTCATGACCTTTTTTCTTCATCTGAAAGGAAGATTACAGTACACTGATTTATGTCAGCAACACTTCATTCAATTCACCTGCTCCTTCAATGTGTTAATAATGTCCTTTGGTTAAACATGCTTAAAGCTAGTAGGCATACAACAGTATGAAGACTGTTCTCCCAGGGTTCGTCAGTGAATGTCTAGACTACAAGAAGTAGTCTAGCACTTTATTGTCTGATACCTTATTAAGACAAACCAAGAAGATAGAGTTGTGGTGTTCTCAAACTCTTTGTCCAAACAGTAGGGGAGAGGGTATTTTATTATTTTTTGGCAAAGCCAGTTGTAGCTGTAGATAATTTATGAAGTGCACTCTGAACTGATTTACAATACTAAAGAATGCCTCATTTAAATGGGGTCTTTCTTAAAACTGAAGCCTGTATACCTTGAAAGCTTTGTATTGTCATTGTTATTATTATTATTACCCATCAAAGGTTTACTGCTGCTTGAATGGGCCATGTGAAAATTAAGCTTTTGAAGTAGTACTGTAACTGTAGTCAGAGTTGTCTCCTTCCAGGATTCAAAGGAACCTACATGATGTTGTGGAATTAGTTCTTAATTTTGGCTCAAAAATTTTTGGAATGATTTTTGCTGATATCTCAACATGAATGAAGGCAAAGCAGCTTAACGAACTATAGCTACTGAATATAATTTTTGCTTTGAAGAAGCAGCAAATAACGTATATGTAGGGCTATATTTGCAAGAACTAAATAGGCTGAAAGGTGTTACTTTAATTAAAATTAATTACCCACATCTGTTCATATTTCCACCAATACTACCTATCATGATATATAAGAAAATATAAGAAAATATTTTATGTATAATAAAATAAAATAAAATAAAATAAAATAAAATAAAATAAAATAAAAATTCTGTCCTTTCCTTGATTTCTAGTTGTTGCTGTTACTCTTTTTTCCTGGAGATAATATTTTTTTGTCTTTTTCATAAGGGAAAAAATATATTATTCAAGCATTGCTAAGGACAAAATAAAATGCATTTTTCAAAAAGGATACTAGGTTGGTAAGTTGAAAACAACACCACACACACACACAAAAATAAAAAAATCTATGTAGAAACAAAAAAGACAAAACAACCCAGCAAGAAAAAAATGTTGTTGGAATTTCTGTAATGGAAATTAGAAATGGAAAAGACCAAAAAGGAATGTTAATTTTTATTGTAAATGTTTCCTTCACTTCCTTCACTTTTTATTGTTAGCAATCATGTAAAATTTAGGTTCCTTGAATAATGCCTATCATCTCACCAAGACAGTGACACTTTTTGAGTTCCTCTATTTGCATGGATTTTTGTGGTGGTGGTGGTACTGTTGGTTTTGTTGTTGTTTTGTGAGAATTTCATAAAAAGCTGATACTTCTATAATGCCAATTACAAACATTTGAATAATCCAAATATATTGCAGAGGTAAATAATATGGATTGGTTTTATGAATGTCCATTTCTACTGCATATAATAATAACTCTGCTATACATATAACTACTTCTGCTATACATTACTTCTTTCTTCCCCTTTCAATTGAAGGTTTTCCAAGATGTGATTTTCATTTACCTGTCTTTCAAGCACTGTGTCTGTGGTGGCATATAGATATTCATGGAAATAATGTAGCTATACATATATATATATATATATATATATAGCTACATTATATATATATATAATATATATATATATATTATATATATATATATTATATATATATATTATATATATATATATATTTTAGGCTATTCAGTGTTCACAATTTTAATAGGCCAGGTGATAAGTAAAAGCAAAATACCAGCCTATGCCCTTCCCACTGACAATCAAGGAAATGAAGGGAAAGGACATGCAATCTGGTAAAAATTAAAGTTATGAAAACCCAGAAAGAACTTTAAATGCAGCCTTCAGGGTCTTCCCAAGAGAATGATGAAGCAGGAAAATGCATACATTGGAAAAGAAATAGCTTAACATTATTGTTTGGATTAGTCCAAAGAGTAAATCAGTATATTGTAATAACAGTTAAAATAATAGTGAGCACTATGGATGGAACAGTTGGAACCAGAGGGAAAACAGGTATGGGTGGTCTGATGATTTGGAAAATTCAGATACTAATGTACGTCCATCCCCGCCTGCCCCACCCCCCCCCCCCAAAAAAAAAAAAAAGAAAAAAAAAAGAGGAGTAAACAAAAGACAATGATCTTTAAGAAGCAAAAAGGTATTTAAACATGGAATATGGATTGAATACAGAAGCTCTTGCTCAGTTGTGGGCAGTTAATGGCTGAAGAGATTTATGAAATGGGATTTGTAATCAACAGATACAGGAAAATGGAGGATTGCAAAGAACAAAGCCTAGAATTGTTTGTCTTTCTTGTCTGGTTTATTTGCTGGTTTTACTCTCTACAGTACATGTGCTTCACTGTCTCATAAAATCCTCTCATGCACTTAAATAAACTGTACTTTATTGTCCTGCAACAGATACTTGTGCTGATGCTATTACTCCAAATGAAATCAATGGCAAAACTACCATCAGCTCAATAGGAAAAGAACCTATCCCACTCCCATAAAACACCATGAAAGAATTAGCACAGTCAGATCAATGCCTTTTCAAATCAGAACTTAGAGTAGCACTCAATAAGTTTCCTGACTTGAGCAGTTTGCTAAGCGCAGCTTCTTTTCACTCACAGAAGTAATATCTGGGCATTTCTGTGGTCTCCTACCCACAAGGCTTTACCATTATACATTTTTATTCCATTTAATATCTTGCAAGGTACCTTTTCCTCAGGTGAAGAGAGGTATTTTTCACCATTAAACAGACCCTGAGAAATTAAATAGACAATAAACTTTATCTTCATTATAGGGAATACTGCTGAATCAACAAGGTGAAATTTTGCAAAGAGGAATAATTCTCCTTAGCATGACTGATCTCACAATCAGTGAGCAAAGATAAAAGGCTTAATCAATTCCTAATTTTTAGAATAATTGTTGCTACTACAGAGAGAAAAAAAAAAAATCAAGAAAAACAAACAACAATAACAAAAAGATTAAGTGGTAACAACACCCAGTAGAAAAATAGACCCTGCTGAACTTCTGAAAAGCTGATGTAATCTACAGGTAGAAGGCACTAGAGAGGTTTAATAGGTAGGTTACATAGAGAGGTAACAGGACTGAAGTGCTTTTCTTGTGTTTATTTATTTCCTTTGATAGTATGCACCATTATTGAAACCTACAAATAGCCACTTGTCTTCGTAGAATTCTAAATAAATTAATATTAAATTGTATTTAAAATCTTTCCTGAATAATTAAATTCTTAGTGAACTTCAGAGAAGAGACTTATATAATGAACTCTATATAAATCCAGAGAGGAAAATGTGTCTTTCTGGTCCAGAAAATATAATCGTTAATCCATCCATTGTTAAACATCAAATTCAAAGTTAGTTCTGTGGTGATTTGTGCATGGATTGAGTGCTTCTGAGTTCCTTTTCTTGTTCCATTTATGTGGATGTTTCACAATTACTGATTAGTTAGAAATAGCACAAAGATTTTGGGGTGCAGATGTGGCAAACATTATTTTTCTTAAATTTCTGTATCCTCAGAAGTTTCTTCCACTTCCATTTTACCTTTTTTTCAACCTCTGTTCCAAACCAGTAGGCTTCCAAACAAAATAATCTGTCTTTGTTTTGTGAAGCTTTAACAACCTCTTTGGAAATAAGGAAAAGATGGACAAGTGGCAGGTGATGCTGTCATACAAGAATCTTTTCTGCAAGGTCTTACACAAGTTATCTGTCATCGTTAGTATAGCAACTCACTTTCATATCTGCATACTCACATGCGCGCACACGCACACAGAGCATGGACAACTATTTGGGAATTAGCATTTCAAGGTTTCTAATTCCATATTTCCCATTTTTTTTACTGAGTTATTTCAATGAAATTATTCATGAAGATTTTCAAGTTAAAGAGGCTTTTTAGCTTTTTTTTTTTATTATTATTTTATATATATATATATTATTAAACTTCTAATATTCTGATTTTTTCAAAGTTGGTTAAGAAAACAAGTAATTTCAAAATTTCTTACAGAAGATAACTCTACTGTTCAAAAATAAAAATAAATCCATAGTTCAAAAGAAGTCAGGTTGATAAGTATATGTAAGCTCAGGGCTTACTGTAAAAATGAAGCTTAATTTAAAACTGCTGTATTATCCCTTTGCATTAGCACCACCTTATCAAAAATTAACAAATCTGGGAATATATAACTTGATATGGACATTTTGGAGTGACAGATTTTGTATTTCCTTCCTTTAACCCATTTTATACTAACTTCAGCACTTAAAAGCTTACCTGCTTGGCAGATAATGATAAGAATTACTGAGAGACTAGGTGTGGTTTATTGCCCATCATTATAGTCCCATTACCAAATTCAGAAACAGTAATATCTACAGTTAACCCAAATACTTTCACATAACTATTTTCTGCTGATTTGATTCACCGGTTTACTTCCAATTCCACGGTGGCATCAGCTAAATCAAATGGAAACAGAGATGAACTCAAGTTATCAGTCAGATCTTTTCTCACACCCAATTGGTTCCAAGCACTATGGTATAATCATACTAAGTGACATCACAAGGCAAATTCAACAGCAAGTTTTACCCACAATGCTAACAAGGCACCATTCAGGAATAAAATAAAATAAAATAAAATAAAATAAAATAAAATAAAATAAAATAAAATAAAATAAAATAAAATAAATAGAAAATGAAATAATAGAAAAAGAAAAAAAAAGAAAAAAGAAATTAAATTAAATTAAATTAAATTAAAATAGAAAATAAAAGAAAAGAAAAAAAAAGAAAAAAAAAGAAAAGAAAAGATTATAATAATAATAAAAAAAAAAAAAAAGAACAAATGCATATAGATTCCTTTGGGCATGCAGATGATGAACACAGGTTGCAGGACTTGTTTAAGTCCCAAGTCCCAAGACTCAATTCCATCCTGAGTAAACTCAGCAGCTGGTAATGTGTCAGCAATTTGTTTATTTTTCTGTCCCTGCTTGGAAACTTCTTGTCATATGGCAATTATAATCCTGAGAAATCTAGAGCAGAGGATGATGCTCAGTGGGTTTATTTACATATTACCCCAAAAATCCCATCCAGCTCACAGCTTTCTCAGAGCAGTGGTGCTGTGTCTGATCTGGAAACAACCCAAAAGTTACAGTATTTTCTCTTTTTATAGGAGATGATTCATCATAGCTGTCCAATTGTTTTTTCAACTAGAACTGAAATTCATTATATGATTTTGTGGCCCATAGTCCTTTGTAAGAGGACATCAATATATTGAATAGTCAAACACTGAAGAACATTGATGTATCTGGTCCTTTGTATCTTTGTTTTACTAATAATATAGGTGAGTGACTGTTCAGTCTCTTGGGACCAGAAAAGGCCCACTTGTGCATTCAGTGTCCAAAAATACTATGAAAGAATGGAAGAGTACAAAAATGCCATTGTAAGGGATCGTACCAAGGGATCTTACCATCTTAAAGGGATTCCTTTCTTTAAACAGTTCTCACTGTTCCCCAGTAGGTTTACCAGCCCAGGAAAAGTTTGACTTTTGCAGGATCAGGCCCCTGAAGCACTTTTTTGCGTGTGTGTGTGTGTGTGTGTGTGTGTCAGTGAAGGCCACTTATCATCTTACATAGAGGAAGTGAAATGATTCTTAAGACAGGGCTTTTTACAAAAAATACAGAACACTACATGGGTATTCTATCCTTAGGCCAACTAACCAGCAGAACAAATAAGCACTTTAAATAGCAGTCTTTACTGGATCTCTAGTTGATAGATACACATAGCAAATACGAGTTGTATGAACAACATGTTCTCTCCATGGAAGAGTATATCCGTCAGTAATCTGTGCCATGGAACACTGTACCACTTGGAATTAATCTGCAGAAATATCTGTCAGATGTCATTGTGCAACGTTGCATACATATTAATTTATCTTTCAGACTTCTTTATCTCCTACACACATGTGAATACATGCATACACACATATACACATGCATAAATACTTCCTCTATTTCTTGTACTTCAAAAATGCTCCTTTAATGGAGAACCATGTAAAAACCTTTCTTTGCAGAAAACTTATCAAAATGGTAAAGCACCAATAAAGGGTTCCTTACAAATAGTTATTTTTTACTTAATTGCAGGTACCTGAAGGATGCTGCATTAACAGAGGTGGTGGAGTAATGGAGGAGAGTTTCGTTGTCTTCTTTGTGCGCTAAATAAAACAGTCAGTCACTGCACACACTGCATGGGCATGCAAAAAAAAAAAAAAAAAAAAGTGACAGGCTGATGCCTCCACACATTGATTCATTGATTTCGAGGTTCTGAATCCCCTTAAAGATCTGTCAGTATGGTTCTGGCAAATCCGTATTAACAGATTATGACAGGGATGTGCTTGTGATGTATGTAGTAAGGGGTCGCATTAAAAAAAATAAAAATATTTTAAAAAAGAAAAAAAAATGTTTCTTCAATAACTCTTCAAAGATCTCCTTGATAAGTCTTCCACTCTTTTTTGTACAATGCCGTTCTGCCTGGCATTTGATGGACTGGTTCCACCACAACTCCTTATATCTTTTCAGGAGCCTTCCCAAGACAGATATTCAAAGCAGTGAAGATCTATATTAAACCTTTTTTTTTTTTTTTTTTTCCATGGAAACTGCCTCATGTTGATGATGATTGCCTCTGGCTAGGAAAGCTCAGTTGATACCAGAATCAAATCTGCAAGTGCTAAGAACAGAAACCGAATTCACTGACCACATTTTACTCTGTTATACAACAGACTTTTCTCTCACTTGCATATGAAAAAACAGAAGACTTGACAATTTCCAGTTTCTACAAGGACAGAATGGATTTCACCTTACCTGATTACAGACAACCAGAAGATAGATGACTAATACTTCCTAGTCACAGTGGACTATTTGATAGTAAGAAACTATTTGGAAGAAGAAACAACTGAACAAATAATCCATTAATAAACAATAGGAAAAAAAAATAAAGTGTGATGAAAAGGTAAATTTATAAGCTTACTGGCCTTTCTAAAGGTCAAAAAACCTGAATTTCTCATTCAAGTTCAAACTAAGAGTTTTGAGATTTTGGGGCAGTTGGAACATTAATTAATGATATAATATATGTTAATATAAAAATGTAATATATTCATTTTTAAAGGAGATATTCTAAAATGAAAGATTAACATAAGGAAAATAATTAATCCAAAAATATCCAGAAAAAGGAAAAATTTCATTTAGAATATTTTTAAAATATAATTAGAATTTGTCAGATATTTTAGTAATTTTATGTCACTTTTTTCATTTTAAATGTTATTTAAAATAAATTCATTGAAATCTATGTGAAACTGATTTTGGATTATGCTTCTACAGGCAAATAGTGTTATTTCTATATTATTCAAATTTAGTTTTTTTATTTTAGGGATGATGCAATAAATAGCTAAAGATGGACAGAGAATAGGGCCTATAATGTGACATTATAAGAATACTATTTAGCAGTTTAGACTTGTGTAAGTCTTGCTGATTTGATCAAATCTTCTCTATTATATCACATTAGTATCTCATTTCTGACAGATGGATGGTTAGAAAGAAAGATGAGGATGCAATCAATTAAAAGAAGAGTGGTGTTACTTGAATAACTTGAACAGCACAAGAAGAAAGCATAGATGTGGGAGAACCAGGGAAGAATATCTGTAAACCAAGATGATATTCAACAGTGAATTGACAGCCTTCACCCTTTTGTAGTATACTGTTACAGGTGCAATAAAACAGAGCTTCACACATTATCCTAAGGAATTTGGAGAATCAGAAAATAAATGAATAATTTAAACATAAATGAAAAAGAATGGAGGGTTTTTCTCCTTGGATTTTAGGAAAATGATATGATATCATTTACCTACTACATGTGATACATGTAATGTTTTCTTTTCAGCATTGCTTTCTCTTAGTGGGGGAAAATGTCAATTAAAATAAAAACATGAACTCTGTTCTAACATACACAGATACATGTGAATAATAATAATGTGAATAATACTAGGTGCCTAAGTTTCAGGAAGTGTATTGATCTCCAAGAGTTAAAAGAGGTGAATTTCCTCATATGAATACATGATATAAATTGTCATGTTACTAAATAGTCACTGTGACTAAATTGTCACTGTTACTTCCCCAAGTTTTATTTTATGTGTACATGCTCAGTGCTGACATTTCAAAATCTTGTATTTACAACATCTTTCTTAAGGTAAAATTCCTTTAAGGATGTGAAATATGAAACTTGCATACATGTCTATTGATACGATTTTGCATCCTTACAATTAAACATAACCCAGTAAATATTAACAGCACTATTAATAATGTTTAATTTTTCTGGTATTACCCTGAAATAATAATAATAATAATAATAATAATAATAATAATAATAATAATAATAAACAACCTCTATAAAGTCTGGAGTATAGCAAATAATACTAAGTAGTAAACCTGTCCTGTGAAATGTCTGGAAAGTCAGAACCATGTTTTTTGCTGATGTCCAGTCCAGTTTTTTCCTAAGTGTAGAATTCAATATTCAGATGGCTTCATGTGGATCAGTAAGAAAGGCACTCAAGACTTGAGGCTTGACGTGGTTCTCCCTCCATATTTCTTTTCCTAGGTACCTACCTGCATGCTTTAATTTCTTGTCTAGGTTGCTTTCCCTTCCCATCTCCTATCAGAGCATTTGTTGCAGGCTCTATTTTCTTCATCCAGTCCCTAGATAGCTGAGATTCTTTGAAACTGCTGTGACCTTTAGAGCCTCTGCCTCACAGTATCCTCATTAGAATGAATTTCAAAAGGTAGAATAAAATCTAGAAAATAGGATATAAAACCATAAGAATCAAAAGGCATTCAAAAGTGGACAATAAAATATATTTTAAAAGGTATTACTGAATAGATGCAGTTCTATTGAACTGAAGACTGTGCGCCTGTATCAATAACCTGCATTGAAGACCTTGACACCTGCAGTTAATTGTCTGTTGTTCATTAGGTGTACAGTGAGATACAGGACTTAAAACAAGCCACTAAAACCTATGGTCATAGCAGTATGAAGAATCTCCCAAGTGCTTTTTGCTTTATGTTAGTCACCCTCACCTCCCATTAATTGATAGCTGAAGACTTTCAACAGTCTAAACAAAGAGTTCAGAAGTTTTAAAATGCTCAGGTCTTTTTCAAGGTAAAATGTCACATCCATTTATCACTAAAAAATAAATTTTTATCTGTTGGTGAGATCAACACCCACTCAAAAGTTGGAACTCAAAAAGCAAGAAAAACAAAAAGCAAGAAACAAAAACAACAACAACAACAACAACAAAAATATTACCTGGGAAAACATACAGAGGTAAACTGTAAAGATAAGGTACATTAGAATCATAGAATCTTTAAGGTTGGAAAAAAACTTCCAAGCTCACCTGGTCCAACAACCACCACAATCACCCAATAAACCATGTCCCTAAGCACCACATCCAACCTTTCCTTGAAAACCCCCAGGGACAGTGACTCCACCACCTCCCTGGGCAACCCACCGCAATGCTTAACTACTCTTTTGGAAAAGAAATTTCTCCAAATTTCCAACCTAAGTGTTGTTTTTTATAAATTAGCAATTAACTTGAATAAGTAAGTAATGCCAAAATCCCTTTGGTCAAGAAAAGGCAAGTCACCCTAAAGAGAACATTTGGCCCATTTCTTTTTGTTACCTTTCATTAAAATGTAAAATATTTATAAAAATGAAGAAATATAAATGTATAATATTATATCTCATGAAAACATAACAAAAAGAAGTATATCTAGTTGTGTTAGATTTAGCATAAAACATAGTTCACTGACATTTTCATAAACTTTGCCTATCTTGTTTGAATCTTTGATTACTTATTCATTATAATACTGTGCTAATGATTAATCTTAGCAACTATATAATA
This sequence comes from Oxyura jamaicensis, assembly GCF_011077185.1. Taxonomy (NCBI): domain Eukaryota; kingdom Metazoa; phylum Chordata; class Aves; order Anseriformes; family Anatidae; genus Oxyura; species Oxyura jamaicensis. Next base: position 3,663 of record NW_023303730.1, on the reverse strand, counting down.
AATAGATACTGAAAAATGAAAGAGCATTGTATTCTGATTAAAATGTGTTTTGTTCCTTGTAAATTTAATTAAAATAATCAAGAGTATGTACATAACAAAGACATTACTTCTTTACAGGTGGCTTGAATACATCCATAGACAAAAATCTTCTTGAGAATCAGAAGATTTTTAGGGTTTTTGATTGTTTGCTTTTTTTTTTTTTTTTCTAGCTGTCAGATTAATGCTCCTTTGACTTCATAGAAATTGAACAATCATGGCCTAATTACAAGTTAATATTTATATAAATTTCAGTTTATGTATGTCAGAAATATCTTTATGGAATTACAGGGAAGATATCTGTCACCTCTGTGCAGAAAGATTTCATGTCTCAGGGATGTCACTATTTTTAAGCCAGATACAAAATATGACAGAAAGAAAGTTCAGGGAATATTAATCTACAAAAATGTCAGGTGCTTATCAAAGAAATCCCATGTTTCCTCCCAGGTACACAGAGTCTTTAATTCTTATGGAATCACATTATGCCATTTAGGTTATATTCTTCATTTTAACATACTCACACCCCACCCATTTCAGACACCATAACTAGAAATTTAGCTTACAAGCTCTAATGAGTTTCCTGGAGAACTCTGTGTGATATACAATGTTTCCTAGCTCCAGCACTGAATAAGCATATTTACCAAGATTGTTTTGGAGAGAATGATGACCCAATTAGAACTTTGCTTGAGGAAAGAGAGAAAAAAAAAGTAAAAAAAAAAAATATAAAAAAAAAATATGTTCTTAGCACACTTCTACTGAAAGAAAAACAGTGGATGAAATATTAATTAGTGTTCAAAGAAACTTGCAGGAAATGCAAACTCTGTAGCAGCAAATATAAGGTAATGAAATCCAATGGGAGAAAGCATTTCTGCTGCACTAAAGCAGGTATTTTATTATTATTATTGTTTTATTATTTTTTAACACAATGATATTTACACAACTGAAAAGTTTTTGTGCCAAAATGGAATCTCAGTCTTGCTCAGCAGTGGAGCTCCAATGGAAGAGATCCAGAAAGCTTTCAATAATCAGACATAATAAACTGAACACACTGAAGCCAAGACTACAGCAGTGAGAGTTCTTCAAAAACAGTGAGGAGCATCAATGTCAAATGCCAGAAGTTTGAGTTAGGGGAAGATGGTATAAAAGAGCAAAGGTGGCAATATCTGTGTGCTAGTTCTACCAGCAATGCTCAACTTGATTTGCTACTTGCAAACAAGAAAAGGCCATCATGTGCATGATTGCAGATGAAAGCTTTGGATGCCTGAGTTTGGCCTGAGTATGCCTTATGGCATCTGAAAGAAGAGGTTAGTAGATATCAGTTTGTTTAGCCTGTGAGGAGAAGCAGCAAAAAAGTGGTCTTTTGGGGTGCCATTTATCATCACCTACATTTGCTGATGGACTGCAGCTCTGGTATTTCTAAACATCAAGATCCTACGGCTTTATGTACTTGGAGATTTGAAAAAGACATTTTGTGAAATTCCCAGAAGATACCCACTTTCACTGAAATAGCCTGGGGAGGTTGCTGTGCACATTAATGGCATATATTTATTCTGCCTCACTTTCATTTTGCTGTGGCTAGAATGCGCAGTCTATTTGCTAGCTACATATTTGGAAATAAATAAATAAATAAATAAATAAATAGGTTTATTGTGTTTATTTTGTTGTTGCTTGTGTGTGTGTGTGTGTTTTATCCCAACAGAGGCAGGTAGTATAAGAAGCACAGAGCAGACCAGATACTCAAGAACATTATGTTGTTTCAAGTAGCTTCAGTATACAGTTTTTGCCTGAGATTGAGTTAATAATCTTCTAGCAATTGGTATGGTACTATGTTTTGGATATGTGGCCAAAACACAGTTGACAACACACTGATGTCTTAGTTATCACTGAAGAGTGCTTGCACAGTGCAAGGCCTTCTCTGTTTCTCATGTTGTCCCACCAGGGAGGAGGCTGGGGACACACAAAAAGTTGGGAGGGGAAAGAGCTGGGACAGCTGACCCCCACTGACCAAAGAGATATTCCATTTCATATAATGCACATCAGTAAAAGCTTGCGGAAAGAATTAGGAGGTGGGAACATTCAGAGCGATGGTATTTTTCTTCCCAAGAAACAGTTACATGTAGTGGTCCCCGCTTTTCTGGAAATGGCTGAACACTTGCCTGTTGTTGGGAAGTAGTGAATGAATTCCTTGTTTTGCTTTGCTTTTGCATTTACACAGGTTTTGCTTTACCTGTCAAGCTCTCTTTATTTTAACTGATGAGTTTTCTCACTTTTACCCTTTTGATTCTCTCACACATCCCACTGTTGGGGGTATTGACTGAGCAGCTGACTACCAGGGTTAACCCACGACAATGAGTAACTCAGGATACAGAAATATTCCTGGTATTCTCTGGTTTTATTATATAATGTAGAGTTAGTATTTGAGACTGACGTGCAAAAATTTCTGATGTTATCTGTTAAAAGTAGTGGCAAAGCAAAGATACTCTATGCAGGACAAAAACAAAAGCATGACACTTTCTTCAACTGGTTCAGCACAAAACAGCAGCTTATTACCAGTACTTGTAGATTTCTGTTATGGCACATTTTTGTAAAGAAATGTCAGTACAAAAGTGCACTTTGGATATGTTAACCATTCAAAACTGTGACATCTGAGCATTTAATCTGAAACCTAGTTGCCAGTCTCTGGTGATTATGAGTTTAGGAATCAGCATTAATGTTTACCACACATTTAAAGAAATATGTGTGGCAGGATATTTGATGAAAGGTTGATTCATCTTTTACAGCAATTGCAAGATAAGACATCTTTTATTGTGGTGCACAAAGTTCAAAGCTTCAGTTACATTATACACCTTCATGTTAAGTGTTTTATGATCCAACTATGAATTGATACAATCAAAAAAAATGTATTACTTTTTTTTTTTTTTTTTAATGATATAAATATAGAGAACACTTCAAGAATTTTACTTGTAAGAGTATTCATCATCTGTTTGAACCCAAAGATCTTTCCTATTGGGACTTGTAAGGAAAGCAAAAAAGTCCGTCTTCCATCCAAAGAGAAAACTTTGCCAACTTAAATTTCAAAAGCCTTATTGTCAGTAGCAGCCTACAGTGTTGGTTGACTGACATTCCTCTGCCAAAAGAGTCTAATATTTTTTAATTCTAAATTAATTCTAAAAGTCTAATATTTTTATTAGACTTTGCTTAACCATGAGAAAAATAAAATACAATAAAAAAGTCCTGCTCCCCAGAAAGAAGGGTAGAATCAAAAAGCAGACACAATACTGGTCCTCGGAAGACTGAGAAGATAAACCCATAGAAATAGCTCATATATATTTGGTGAAGGTATGTGCCTGTCTGTGAAAGAGTGGTGGGAAAAGCAGAGCGATTAGTAGCAGGACATCATCGGGAGAATTTGAGCATTATATGTTAAAAGGGTAGTAACAGCCTTGCTTAGCATTTTTCTTTTGTTTCTGGCAAGACAAAAATTACACCAGTGAACCAGTCTCACCAGTTATGAAAAATAGGAAATATTCTACCTAATTTTAGCCACCTGAAAGTTCAATAACTAATTTAAACTTGTCATTTTTTTTTTTATTATTATTATTTTTTTTTTCATTCCCATGTCCTGCA
>NW_023303729.1:0-31329 GCF_011077185.1 Oxyura jamaicensis | reverse complement strand
GGAGAAGGAGAAGGAGAAGGAGAAGGAGAAGGAGAAGGAGAAGGAGAGGGAGAGGGAGTGGGAAATAAAAGTTTGGAAGTTGCAGCATGCCTAAAGGGATTTTCTGTAGATAATGAGATAATGCTTGAAAATTTGAAAAAAAAAAAAATCAGTAACAGAAAAACTATAATTACTAATCATGAACTACAAAGAATACAAATAATAATAATAATAAAAATTATAACACACATCTCCTTATCAGCAGAAGGTTACAAACCACACAAGTTAGAGAAAGATCAGAGTATAGCATTCTACAAATAATAATAATAATAATAAAAGCAACAACAACAAAAAAAAAATGAATAGAAGCAATTTATATTGATTGTGTATAATGAAACATCAGAAAAGAACATGTTTGAGAAATGTTTTTTTCAGCATACCTTAAGGCAATAGCTCCAAAATTTACTTTGTTTTTATATTACCTCTGCTGCTGGTGAGAGCAGTGGCGGTAGTAATACCAGATCCTATTGGCTCTTCTGTCCATACAGAGACTTTCAGCTATTTCAGGAGCGGTCTCATTCCAGCTAGAGTGCATTTACTAGTGGCACCACATGTACCGTCTTCAAAGGATTGCTCAATGAGTCAGCTTAAGCAAAACACTGTAAATTTGTTTCTTTGGCATGATGTAATCAGCAGGGAACACTAACCCAGAGAAAAATACTCTTCAGTTTAACTGATATGAAAATAAATTAATTAATTTTAAAAAATACCATAAGCCATTTTATAAATAACAAGGACTCAAATACATATATATCCTCTTCAAGGACCTAAATAACATAGACAAACCAAAGTCTTGAATCAAACTGACCTTAATCCTCTTTTCTTTCAGGTAATATTTTGTCCTATTGATTTGTCCTATTTTCTGATTCTAGTTATACTGGATCGGAAAGGTCAAAATAAGCCTGTGATAGGGAAAGGACTATAAGTCTAGTTTTTTTGTTTGTTTGTTTGTTTGTTTGTTTTCCTGAGGGATAATTGTTTGATATGCATTCTTTCTTTTTGTATGAGAAAATGCTTTTATGAAGATAAATCAATAATGGTTCACACTAAGATAATCAATGGAATAGACGTAGTGGAGTCTCCCTCCTTGGAGATCTTCAAAAGCCATCTGGACATGGTCTTGGGCAAGCAGCTTTAGGTGAATTTTAGAGCCACAGAATCATAGAATATCCTGAGTTGGAAGGGATCCACAAGGATCATTGAGTCCAACTCCTACGTGTCTCACACTTTTGCTGCTTGGGATTGCCCTGGACCAAATGCAGGACCTTGTACTTGGCCTTGCTGAACCTTATGAGGCTCACACAGGCCCACCTCCCAAGACTTTCAAAGGTCCCTCTGGATGGCATCCCTTCCTGCCAGCATGTTCACTGCACCACACAACCTGATGTCATTGGCAAACCTGCTGCTTTCCCTGTTTACCAATGATTTCAGCTGCTTTTCCCCTGTTCACCAATAGTTTAACCTCAGCGTAGAAGGCCACCAGATTTGTTAGGCAAGGCCACCAGATTTGACAGGCAAATTTTTCATGTCCTTTTCACTTCTATGCTCTTTAGATAATGACTGTCAGGAAGTGATGGTGGATGAAACTTGAAAGAGTTTTGGGAAGGAACTGGTGCTTACAGTGGTTTTCCTTTATTTCTTCAAAGAGGATACAGATAGCACAATCTTCTGGCACAGCCCAGAACTATTAGACCACTGGACCACACCATATTTGCTGCTGTCCTCTCAGTCTAATAAAAAGGGGAAAGGAGGATAAGATTGTTTCAGACTGCTTGGAAATAACTGCAACAGATTTGAATCTCATTAAATGAGGAAAGAACCAGCCAATGAAGTCTGGAGCCAAGGACAGATTCTGCTGTAATGAGACAAGGGCAGAAATATTCTGTGAATGCAATCAATCATAATGGCAGGTTGTCTTTATGCCCCCTCCCAGGGAAATTGTCTTGACTTCTCAAACTTCACAAGGTGGCTTTCTCTCCCAGAGTTATCAAGGCAAGGTGTTCCTTTGCTATTCGTATTTGCCACATAAAGTTCCATCCATCAGATATCGCTGAGAATTGCAAGCGGGTTAAGAAACTGACAACTAACAATAACCTTCAGCAATATGAATACAAAGAGGCCCAGAGCAGTTCTGCAGCCTCTCAATATGCAAAGAATTGGTAATATTTCTTTTTTCCCTTAAAGCTGTGTTATATGGGCGAGGTTTAAGCAGTATGAAAATATCAATCATTTCTGCAACATCTTGGTAATGAAAAGTGCATGACACTTTTTTTTCTGCTGTGTCTCTCACAGAGCTAGCAAGAGTTTAGCAAGATAGCAAGAGTAGATAGCAAGAGTTTTACATTTATGTTATTTCAGGAAAAAAGGAAAGGAAAAATACTGAAGTTTTGGTCCTCCCTGTGTTGGCTTTTTTTCCTAGCTCAGTTAAAATGTAAAGGATTACTCTTGGTCAAGAAGGAGAAAAGTCTTTGAACATAAAGGAAAGAACACATACTTTTCACCTTCTGAGTGACAGGATTCTTAAGAACTGGCAAAAAGCCAAAACTACGTCAAGTTCTTATCTAAATACGAAAATTTCCTGATGGCTCCATTATGCAAAATTTTTGACATCCCATGAGCGTCTTGGTTCCTATAAAGAACACATTTTCTGTCTCCCTTCCCTCAAAGGAGGAAGGTAAGTGCAGCTTCTGAAAAAGACTGTATGAGAGCAAGCTTAAATTTCTTGCATTTTGCAAACTGTCTCACAAGGTCATTAGGGCTGTTATAGTTGTTTGTACATTGTGTTATTTATACCATGGCATCTGTCCACATTAAAACCATTAAAATAAAATATCTGTCCGTAAGGTAGCTATAATTGCCATCTTCCTATTAACCACCTCTACTTATCATACAGGAAGAAGAAAGCTGTAACATTTAACTTGGCCCTGCTGATTTGAGGGGACAAACTAAGACTCATCTCACTTTCTGAAAAGCAATAAGCCTCTGCCATAACCAACACCCAGAAGTGAAGTCCTGGAAATGCCATGTGTTCAGTCAAAATTTTAAAGCTGAAGAGTCCTGCAAATACCAAAATATTTTTGATGAGCTTTATTATGATGATGGCAACAGGCAGTCCATTGAGACACAGATATACATACATTGCATTAGCTGTGCAGAAGAGAAGAGGTCTGAATATTTACTGCTCACAGTGGCTTTAAGGAAACTTTAATGTCATGAACACCAGTAATTTGCAGGAAATGTTTATGAATGTTTAGATATGCAGGTTGTTTTAGATTCCCAAGCAAGTCCTTGAAGGTTAGGAAATGGCAGATGTATTAATGTCTTTAAAAAACAATATCCATCTTGCTATGGATATCATCCACGCTATGTGTGAAGGAGATGGTATGAAATCCTGGGGAGAAAAATAATATAAATAAATAAAGGAATAATGTGCTGGTGTAACTAAAGATGCTGTTACAATTCATATATACATTGTGGTCAAAATACGGTTTATCTAGAAACGATAACACAGGCGTTTACTAATTTTTAAGGTTTCAAGTCTAAATCCTACATTTTTGCTCTCTTAAGGCATTTTACATATTTAGATGTAAAACTGATCTTCTTTGAAACATATTCTCAAGGTCCTGGCTTCTAATTTTAAAATAAAATAGAGAAATTTCACCTACATTTTTAAAACAATGGCATGGAGAGGAAATGCAATTTCCTTAAATGTCAAGATTTCAAAATCTGATGTACAAAATCTGTACATACTTTTCATTTCTGTCTTACTACAGATAACTGATTTGCTAATGATAAAGATTAGGAGACTTGAAGGTCATGAAATACAGCAATTTCCTGTTATTTAGAAGTCTTTGAAGCAGAAATAGTAGTACTGTCAAGAGTGCAGAATCTACCCCTTTCAAGCATTGCTTGGTGGGGTCCTTGTGTATTGTCACGAATGCTGCTTCCTGAAATGAAATTCTCTTATTTGGTAGCAATGCCAATAAAAATAAGTCTATGTCAGAAAGGATGGGGAACAGTTAAAATCATATAGACACCATCAGCATGCCTCATCTGGCTAAGTCTGAATGCCTACAATGAAGATATTTTCAATGATGATGGCAGTGACTATGCTCCTTTCATAGCTGATGGAGAGAAATTGCTACATGTAAAGCTCAGCTAATATCATTCCAATACAGGAAAGCAGATCAAATGAAGAAAGCTCTGAAAGTGTCTATTCCACTCCATCAGCTATAGGAGGAGTCTAGACAGCCATTTAGTTGTAGACTTCTGCTTTGTAGGTATGCAAAGTTAGGGGAGATGAATATTACCCCTAAGTGGTTGTCTTTCCAGTATTTTCACTATACTAATTAGGAATTAAAATTTATTCTTCAAACACCAAATGTTCCATATTATCTGCTGTCATCTGGATTGGCATGGACTTTTCAGCATGACTGTTTACTCTTAGTGATTTGTCTGCATTGTTTCATTCTGCTTTTTTTCTATTTTTATGAGCCTGCATTTTGAGACTATGTGATTATCCTGAAGAATATACTTTGAAAAGCCTTTGTCACTGCCTAAACACTCCTTAAATAACAGGTTATCTGTATAGTTCTGTAGTAAATTTTTCATGGCATCAGGAATCACTATTTTGGCTACAATGGTGCAAAACCTGCGTCTAGAAATAACTTCATATTGATGTGAAGAAGTGAAGGAGTGTGGAGGTATAAATTTTTAACCCTTGTGCACTGAATGGAGAAGATATTCCACTGCATTCAACAAGAAGGTTTGAGTGCAGGTATTTTCAACAGTTTTAGTAACAACATTAATATCATCTGCCCAAACCTGACTATGTTCATGCATTCATGCCAGGGACTTTACTTAGGAAAGCTAGATTAAAGGTAGTTTAGGAACAACTCTGAACCTAGAGTCACTGGCTTCAGCATGGATATTCCTTTATTAAGGAATATTTTATCTATTTATTAAGGGATATTTTCATCACCCCACTAGCCAAATGATCAATACAGAGCCCAAGAGGCAGAGCAGCATGTTATAGGCTCAGGGTAGAGATGTTTTTTGAAAAGTTGACTCAGTTAAAGGTGCCTTTCCACAAATTGACAATGCTGCCATCAGTCAAATGGTATTATATGCTTGATATATTTAGATGTGACATACCATTGCAACATACCATCAACTCAGGATATGGATGCTGTTTTCTGAAAACTGTGATTACAATTGCTGAAAACAAAAGGAGTTTTTGTATTTTTTTTCCATCTTTTTAAAAGTTTTTGAACCCATTTACCAAGTGTCAGGACCCATGAAATAGAATGATGTAGGGTGCTCAAGTTAAGATGCTGGAGCAGAAATAGGAAAAAAAAAAAAAAAAAAAGGATAATTTCCCATTACCTGCTAGTATCAAATACTTGAAATCTGGCTGCTCTGCTTGAACCACAATAAAGCCATTTTTTTCCCTTGTGAGAATCCGCAGAATCTTAACCATGCTCATTATTTCCACTTCTCTGCCACTTTATTTTTGATATTATTAACCAGCGCATTACTGGAATCTGGTGTTTGCTACCAGTATGAAAGCAGAAGAAATAAATTAGCAAGATTTTTGTCATTAGAGCTTAAAAAGTATAACACCTTCAAATCTTGTATCCTACTGGATATATTGCTATACTGTCTTTAGTTGTTTTTTTTTATAGTTTTTTTTTTTTTTTTAATATATGGGAAAAAATAACAATAGCAAAGCAAGTTGCCCCAGGTTAGTTGGGTATCTTTTGAACAGAGTAGCAATTAATTCAGGGCTCTAGTCTCTCTCTGCAGATCTTTAGCTTCTACACCATCCATTTCCCTTACAGATCCCACTCCTCACCTACCTTTCTACTAAATTTCAGGAAACACAGAAAAGCCTTGAGACTTTTACTTCTCTGGACCTTTTGAAGACCTTCTCTTTGACAGTGGGAAGTTTCAGCCTTCTTTTAACAGGTACATGAGAGGGATTATTAAAGGGGCTCTCTTGCAGGTTTTGATGCTGTATAGGTGTCAATATATTTGTGTTTTGTCAAACAATTTTACTCTTAAGCATATGTTGACAGGAAAGTTTTATCTATCCCTGAGAGTACAATGACCTGGATCTCTTTTCATCTTACCTGTTGAAGTCTGCATACGAGAGTATTAAGACTGGAAGAGCAGCAAGCTAGTCTAGACAGTTTGGGGAGATACTTAAGAGACAGGAAAACTTGAGGGACTTAATCTTTCTTACTTATTTCTTATTTAGCTGTAAATACACAAGGATCTACAGCAGTAGCTCACTAGCTAAAAAGGAAAAAAAAAGAAAAAAGAAAAAATAAAAAAAAAAAAAAAAGAAAAAGAGAGAGATGGCTATAAAAGCAGGCTCAACTGTTTCTTTTTCTTGAGTTCATGTACTCGGCACAAGCTCCCCAGGTTCCTCAGCTGAGATGCACATAATGTTTCAGCTCAAAATTTTTCCAAATTATAATTCAATGGAGGCTCTGAAGGAAATTCTAGCTGACCAGGGGAGTCCTTTCTGACTTTACATACTTTCAGGGTTAGACAGCTGCTGACTGATGCAAGAAGTTGAATTTGTTTCCACCCGACTGAATATTCTGATAAATGCCAAAGTCCCTCCAGGTTAGGCAAAACATTTCTGGTATCTAAGCTCTTTTCTCTTTCTTTCTTTTCTGACTCTAAGACAGTGAATGATCCAAAATACAGAAATTCTGATGGTGGTCTTTCCATTGATGTAAGAGACTTCCAGGGCACTTCATGAGACTCAGGGACAAGTTCTTTTGTCTTGCATCATAGTCCCTGGTGCACAATTGACTTGTTTGATGGGATTTATTTTATCTACCAGAGGCCTAGAAGTGAGCTTAGTATCATCACCTTTGACTCCATTTATAATCGCTTTCAGAGAATAATTATTTCAACTGTCTTACATACCTATTCTAGGCTAAGAAGACTTATCCTGTGGAAGTGCATATCTCAGTCACGAATTAAACAAAAGACATGAGTCATGAGTTTTTACATTTGCAACCAGTGTTTTGTTGTTATTGTTTGTTTTTTTTTTTTTTTTTTTTAAAAACAAAATTCTTTTACTTCTGTTACTTTATGTGACTAAGAGATAATCACAAAGACCCACCCCACTGAGAATGGAAAAACAGGCACATGAATACCTGTAATCAGTGAAAAAGGAGCACTCTTAATTACTCCCAAAGACCAATGAAGGAAAACAGACCATTGTCGCTGGTCTGAAACCCACCAAGATGACACAAAGGGCACAATCTGAAGCACAGGAAGTTCCACCTGAATATGAGAGGGCACTTCTTTACTGTGAGGGTGACAGAACAGTGGAATAGGTTGCCCAGAAAGTTTGTAGAGTCTCCTTCTCTGGAGATATTCAAAACCCGCCTGGATGCCATCCTGTGCAACGTGCTCTAGGTGATCCTGCTTGGCGGGGGGGGTTAGACTAGATGGTCTTCAGAGGTCCCTTCCAACATCAACTATTCTGTGATTCTGAGTTTCTGTGATGTCTCTTTCTGTTGAGCGATTTGCAAAACAGAAGAGATGGTTGTCTACAGGGATGTAGAAATAAATATGCCATGTAGGGGAAGAGAACTTTTGGTTTGTGGGGTGTTTAAGGGGATGAGAAGGTGCAAAACTTTTTAAGGGGCTTATAGGTGGAAAAATTAAGGGTCAAGGGACATCAGGGAGGAACAAGTGTGGGAAAATAGGGCATAAATGGGGGTTTGGTTTTGGTACAGTGTTCTGAGTGGACCCTGTTCTTGACCACCCAATACAACCCTTTATTCTTACTAAATTCTACTTCTGTCTTCTGCTTGGGAGTGTTCACTCTTGTAAATGTGTGTGAATGGGTGAGAGCTGCCAGCTGAACACATGTCAGCAGCATAAGTGGTCTGAGGACCATAAACCTCAGAGTCTTGAGGATTCAGGTTCAAGCAGCAGGAATGGTTTGAGGTTTGGGAACCAGCTGCAGGATAGACTGAGCATCTGAGGCCAGCTTCTGGAGTGACCCACATTGTGCTTATCTATATCCTGTGAGCAGACAACAGCCCTGATCAGCTTGAAAAGAGGAGCAGTATGGGGCACCTCTGCTACATATGCACATATGAGTGCTGAGTGTGATTATGCAGGTGCCAGTAAAGACTTTGTTTCCTCTCTGTGCTGATGTGTGTGGCCAGATTTGTTTATTTTGCACATGTGTGTGTCTGTGTGTGTGTGTTCCATATGCCTTGCTACCTGGAGATGTGGAAATGCAGCAGTCTTGTGACTATCAGGCCAGGGAGGAGGAATCTCCCCAGGGTCTGTAGCTACTTGATGAAGATACATCTAACAGCCCCACATGGGCATCTAGAGCCACTTGGGCTGCCAAAGGATGTATATAGGGCATTTCAAATAGCAGCAGATGCACATATAGACTCAGATGCTTGACAATGAATCTAAATTCCATCCTGGCTTTTGACAAAATTAATCCAAATCTTTGTCATTAGCTGATTGCTGTGTCTTTCTGTTCACCTGCATTTGCAATATATGTTTGCAAGCCCAAAGGAAATGTTCTGATCTCCCCACATGAAAACATAGTTCATTGTCATCATTCTTCCCAAAATTAGTACTAACTTTATACAGTATATCATGCAGGAGTGTTTTTGTTTGTTTGTTTGTTTGTTTTGTTGTTGTTGTTGTTTGGTTGTTGGTGGTGGTGGTGGTGTTTTTTTTTTTCAGAAAATATACTTCTAACCTTCCCTGAACTTCCAGCTGCTTCCCAGCAACTTCCAGCTGCTGGAAATACCTTGGGAAGGCAGTGATAGCAAAATGCAGGCTTAGCAATCAGGACAAGCAAAATTATGTAAGGCTTGCTAGATTTTACAACAATTCGTTGTGCTTCAACAATATATTATTTTTAACCTTTTAACTCCTAAATCCTTTTTTGAAATCAGACTATAGGACAAAAAGTCATTAAACAGCAGAGCTACATAAATAAGTCTAAATTCCACACTCTTCTTCCAGCTATGATCCAGAAAGGAGTACCAGCCTTTCTACAAATCTTTCTACAGATCCTGGCATGGAAAGTTGCTAATCCCTGCATTGAGCAGCCAGAGACATCATCTCATTCCCCAGAGGTTTAGATACCAAAACTCTCCCCTTGTTCTACCTCTCTGCCCCATTCCTTGTCCATGTTCTTTCCAGGCTCATTATTTACAAAATTATAATTGCCCAGGTAATGTAATAATAACTTTAGTGAAAAATGCAGGTGGTTTTCCATTGACAACAGTGAGCATACAAAATGATACTGAACCCACTGATCTGGTGAAGCTTTGCTGAGTTAGAGGCATGTAAGAGTGATGTTGAAAAAAGAGGGGAGATCACTTGCTGTTCAGTTGCTTACACTTAATTTTATATGATGTAACAAGTTTCTTCTTCTGGGTAGAATATATATATATATTGGTAGAATATATATATATATTCTATATATTCTATATATTATATAATATATATATATATCTATTATATATATATATATATATATTCTTACTGTCCAAATGCCAACAGCATTGATTAGAAGCTTGCTTTTTTTTTTTTCTTTTTTTTTTTTCCCTTCCCCCAAATCAAAGTAAATAAATATTTTGTTTGCATTTTTTTAGCCAAGAGTATGCTTTTGATCCATTTTTAGACTTCCTATGAACCCTGCTTTTCTCAGCACTATCCATTAGCCAAAGTTTAACATTCTGGAACTTCCATCCTGACTTGAAAGCCGTATGTTAAATTATGCAGCTGAATTCCATCAGTCAATTTCTCCTTTGCTGTCAACACAGAGGCTACATTTTTTATTGTCTGAACAAGCTCATCCCATATAACAGACTGAAAAAACATCCGATTAAAAAAAAAAAAAAAAAAAAAAGGATCAACGGATCAACATAGGACAATACTTACTACTCAGGCCTACATGTAAAAGAGAAAGACATGAGGATTTGTGTGTGGGTGCATGTGATTTTTTTTTTCCTTTAGCAAAAATAATATATATATATATATATATTTCTCTTTTTGCATATCAGATAAGCCATAAATATACTTATTTAACTTCTGAAAGATGAGGATCATCCAGAACAAATTTGTGTGTGTGAATAAAAAGTGTGCAAAGCTGCCTATAGTGGTATAGCACAGGTTATCTGACCTATAATGGCAGAAAAAAACAATCATTACACATCAATCAATTGTGGAGTCTTTACCTATACAGAAAATGATTGTAAACTGTGTGTTAGTATTATATGGATGATAATTATGCACAGCTATGTGTTTTTATAATATGCTAAAACTATTGCTATGGTAATTTTTTCTAGACTAGGTCTACATGACCTACCATTCATGTTATCTTAACTGTAGCTAAGGCAGGAATAAAATCCTTATAAAAACCACTATTGTTAGCTCACTTTAAGAAAGGAATTCAATCAGCAACCCACTGAAATTACTTAAGTTTTGACTAAGGTATTTGGCTCCTTTTATTGAACATTCCACTTTCAATGCATACATCCCATGGATATGAAATGATGGATCTCTTTGGATTTTAAACCAGCAGTACTTTATATCATTAATAAATATTCATTTTCCTGCTATCCCTCCAGTGGTATTTCATCATCAATCATGGCTGAAATCACAGCTGTGAGAGCTGTTTATGCTTTACTGTTCTCCTCTACATGATTTGGCAGATACTTACAAAATTATTGGAGTGAGAAGTAAAGGGGGGGAGGGATGGAGAGGGATGGAGAGGGGGGATGTTTTTTTTTAAAAAAAAAAAAAAAAAGAAAAGAAAAGAAAAAAATCTTTGTGTCCGTATTTATTCCCAGAGCAGTACTGTTTTGTTTTGCTTTCCAAAGTACACATAAATCACTTCATTGGTCTCAACTGTCCTGTGAAAATAAAAATGATCCCAAACTGTTCAAGAATTACTCAGGGACTATTCAGTGTTCAATATGTCAGAGAAGCAAAGATAGACGCTCAGGAAGAGGAAGATTACAATCAATGAAGAAAAATCAATAGCGTGCAGAAGTTATCCTGCTGCCAGCATTGTCAGGAAAAGGCTTCTCCATTCCCCAGTCTCATTACATGTAGAAGTTTATTAGAATCTGAGCAGCCAAAGTGAAACAGTAATCATCTCCCTTTTGCTTTTTTTATGTTCTTAGTTTAAATCAACATTTCACTTTGACTTAATAAACAAAACTACCTGGTTTCTAACCAGTGTAGCATTTTATATATTTGTTTTACCTGCCACTGTAAATGAAAAGAGATGAGCTTAAAAATACTTTAAAGCTCAAGCTGGAGAAGTTTGAACAATAACTGGAGCATTTGGCTTCACTATTTTCTGTTTGCTTGTTTTTTCTTTCTTCCATCTGTGTGTTTTTCTGTCTCTCTGGCCAAACAAGTGCATCCTGGCTGCTAAGCTCTACTTGTTAATAAGATGGTCATTTCTTGATTCTCCCCTGAAAAATCAATTAACCAGCCAATGAAATCACCAGATTTTATAGGGAAAAAAAAAAAAAAAAAAAAAAAAGAGCATGGTTTTATTGTATCGATTGAAAATTAAAACTGCATAGTTACTGTCAGTGTCCTTCTTGTCTTGATTCAAAAAAGTATCCTTACTTTGGAAAACAATTTAACATATACAAGCAAAGTTGTTGTAGTCATGACAGATAACTATTTAAATGTCTTCCTGAGACTCTTGAGACATATATGAATAGAAAAAATATATACATGTATAAAATAGAACAGTTTTTTTTTTCTTTATTGTATTGTACATTTCAATAAAATATATGCACATAGTGACATATAGCAGACACTCTACGTTAAAAAAAATCATCTTCAGAAATATATGTCAAGATTAATTCCATAACCCTTCATTTCCCAAGACCTTCTAAATTATGGTGACAACTGTTAGCAAACACAGATGTCCAAACTCATAAACCTTGCAGTTATAAGAGCTAGGACTGCTTGTGAATGCAGGTGTTCCTTTCATTTATGAAAATACCAAATTTATGTACAAAATAGGGGTATTTTTCAGACAACATTTCATAGAATTATTTCCAGATACCATCTTATTATCATCACCATCATCATCATCGAGCCTGTTTCTTAATATGGTACATCAGATAGTGGAAGTTCACAGATGAGATAAATTGAGTTAAAAAAAAAAAAAAAAAAAACAAATATTGTTTGCTTAATTTTGACACATTATTTGAGTACTTGAGTTTGTTTTTCCCAGATTTAGGATATTATTATTTTTATTTTTTTCAGGCACTATTTATGTTAGAATAGTTAGTGACTGATAAATCAGAATCATTTATTATGTTATTTTCTTGATTAATAGTGTGATTTGGAATATCCATCAATACTATAGGAAGCACCTGTAAGCACCTTTGAAGGACCTTGCTCTTGCCCTGAAGAATGTGAAGTCTGAAGCATCTACTTTTATTAATACCATCAGGAATCCCAAGGACTTACATGGAAAGTTTTTAGCAGTGGGAGGGCTGCAGGGGTGGCCTCTGTAAGAAGAGTCCAGAAGCTGTCCCATGTTAGATAAGGGCCAGTTTCAACAGGCTCCAAAAAGGACGCACCGCTGCCCAGAGCTGAGTCAATAAGATATGTTGTTTGTGCCTCTATAAGAGCAGATTTAAGGAATGGGAAAGGTACTGCTGTGTTAGAGTAGCTGGGAGAGTGAGGAGTGATAACCAGCCCTGCAGCCCTCCAGGGCAGTGCAGAAGGAGGACAGGAGGGGCGCCAGGCAGGCAGCAGCAGCTCCCCTGCAGCCTGTGGAGCGGTCCCTGGTGGAGCAGGGTGCTCCCTGCAGCCCATGGGTCCCGCGTGGAGCAGATCTCCACACTGCAGCCCGTGGAGGAGCCCCCGGTGCAGCAGGTGAATGTGGCCTGGAGGAGGCTGCGGCCCATGGAGAGCCCCTGCAGGAGCAGGCACCAGGCTGGAGCTGCAGCCCATGGAGAGGAGCCCATGCAGGAGCAAGGGGTCTGGGGGTAGCTGCTGCCTGTGGAGGACCTGTGCTGTAGCAGTTTGCTCCTGGGGGATGGACCCCGTGGTACGGAGCCGTGTGGGAGCAGTTCTTGAAGAGCTGCTGCCTGTGGGCAGCCCCCACAGGCTCAGTTCTGGAAGGATAGCATCCCATGGGAGGGACCCCATGTGGAATAGGGGCAGAGATGGACCATGAAGGAGCAGTGGAGATGAAGCATCAGGGACTGACTGCAGCCCGTTCCTCTGCGTTGCTGTGATGGTTTTACTCGAGTGGGCAGCTGAGCTCCACCACAACCGCTCTCTCACTCCTCCCCTCCTCAAAGAGGAAGGGGGAGAAAAGACAACACAAAGAGCTCGAGGTTTGAGATGAGAATGATTTAATTAAGGAAAGGGGAATGGGGAGAAAGAGAAACAAAAGAAACAACAAGGCCGCATGGAAGCACAGAGAGAAAGAAAAAAAAGTTGTTCTCTACTTCCCATCAACGAGCGATGTTCGGCCACGTCCCGGGAAGCAGGGCCTCAAAACGCGTACTGGTTGTTCAGGAGAGACCCTCCCCCATGAGAGCCCCCTTTTATTGCTGAGTGTGACATCAGGTGTTATGGAATATCCTTTTGGTTGGTTTAGGTCAGCTGCCCTGGTGATGTCCCCTCCCCATCAATTGCCCACCCCCAGCCTGCTGGCTCTTGGGGGCCTGGAAGGAGTTCTGATGTTGTGCCAGCACTATGCAGCAATAGACACAACACTGGAGTGGTACCAGTGCTGTTCCAGCTATGAGTGCAGAGCACAGCACTGTGTGGGCTGCTGCAGGGAAAAGTGACTCCATCCCAGACAGACCCAACAGCTCAGGGGGAGAAGGTGGAAGATGGTGGATGGGGGAAGGTGTTTGTTTGTTTGTTTGTTTGTTTTAGTTTTTCACTGCTCTAGCTTGTTAGTAGTAGCTAATAAATTACATTCATCTCTTTATGCAGAGATGTTTTGTACATGATGATAGTTGCTGAGTGATCTTCCTGTCCTTATATCAACCCTTGAGCCCTTTCCATCTAATTTTCTCCCCCTTTCCCTTTGAGGAAGGGCACTGAGAGAGCGGTTGTGGTGGAGATTGGCTGTCCACCTGAGTAAAACCACCACAGAATGATACAAAAGAGCTATCCTTTTTTGTCTTATCTAGAACCAGTGAAAACAGAACAAATCATAGAATTATAGAAGAGCTTAGGTTGGAAGGGACCTCGAATATCATCCAGTCCCAACCCCCCTGCCACAGGCAGAGATGCCACATAGTAGGTCAGTTTTCTCAGGGCCTCATCTAACCTGGTCTTGAACACCTCCAGGGATGGGGCATCT
Organism: Oxyura jamaicensis; assembly: GCF_011077185.1. Taxonomy (NCBI): domain Eukaryota; kingdom Metazoa; phylum Chordata; class Aves; order Anseriformes; family Anatidae; genus Oxyura; species Oxyura jamaicensis. The sequence continues at coordinate 16,916 of NW_023303729.1, read as the reverse complement.
ACAACTTCTCTGGGAAAATCCACAAGAGCATAGTCTTCCATGCTTGTGGAATACCAGTGAGTGTATGATCTGATGCTAGTCCTAGAAGTAATAACAAAAGTAGGAGATGAATGCGGAACCTGGAATGTATGGCGTTCACTTCTGCTTCTACTGTAATGAAATAAAATAATTTATTTCCAGGGAGAAAATGATAAATAGCACTAAATTTCACTTTTCCAACATGATGTTTCAAGTTTCATGCTAGGTAACTTGTCACATTTGAGAGCTCTGTTAGCCAAAAAGTTAATTCTTCAGAAGTGGAATTCTCCAGCAGTTACTGAAGTACTTGACTAGGATTTGGAAGTGAGTAGTTTTTCTTGACTGGCAAGAGTATTCTTTAAGTTCCAACAGAAAATTCTGAGCATAGGACTTTAGGCCCAAATGTTAGTTTTTACTTTTATAAGAGAAGCCTCTGAAATACAGTACCATTATAAATTCTCTTTATAAACATTCTTAATAAATAAATAAATAAATAAATAAACTGAGTTCTTTCTCAGATGAACAGAAACTCAGCCATAAGAAATGTAAATATGTAAAATACTAAAAATAAAACACTACAGGTTTACCCTGGAAGAGTTGTGAACCAAGCAGGCAAAGGAATAGCAAAGTGCCAGCTTCCACTATTAATTATGTATGTTTCCAATTTGTTTTAGGTCCATGTAGCCATCCATCAAGGGATGCAATAGATACCATTTCTACCCCTTTTTCTACCTTTTGTCATATGGATAATCCTATAGAGGAAATTAAGAGGAGCAGACGACAGACGGATGAAGTATTCCTTTTTTTTTTTTTTTTTTTTTTTTTTTTTTAGAAGTCTATTAGGGGTTAAATGAACTACTCCTGCACTTCCTGGGGGAGATATTTTGTCCATATCTCTGGACATCTTTAAAATCTACTGATTTTAAAGACAGCATATGGACACTATATTAACTACAGTTCATACTGTGTTTAGTAAATATGAAGGTATCTTTATTTAGATTGGCGAATCTAAATATTATTTATTCACCAATCTGACCAAGTAAGGTCTGGCCAGAACTGAAGACTATAATTATTCATCATAAAATGCTGTGATGTTTCAGATATTTTTTAGTAAAGGGTGTTAAAATTTATATCATAATGGCTAACAGAGATGCCTTTTCTTCTTTATTTTTTTTTTTAGTCAACTAATAAAATATTGTACAATGAAAATAATTCACCTAGTCTGCTAAAAGCTGTGGATCAAATGCATACCTATTGAATTTCATTGCAAATTGAATTTTATTGCTTCCCTTAATTAAAGGCTCTCCTAACTCTGAAAATATGAATGTATATAGGACCTACTCATATATTTTTCTTATATGAAAAAAGGTACAAAATTGTTTATCCAGTGATAGATTTTAAATAACATTTAAGCAATGATTCTCAAAAGAATCCATGCATCTACTCCAATTAAAATTGGTAAGAGTCAAATATTTCAGCAATTTTTAAAATGTTCTCAGACATCCACCCAAAACTATAATTATTTGAAAGGTTAATTGCCTGTATGGTCCTACAGATTTGTCTGGAAGAAAGACAGTGCATACTCCCAAATGCAAATAAATAATATTCCTTACCTTTAAATATTCATTTCCCACTTCTTCCTTCAAAATTTCTCCATTTATCTATTTTCAAAATCCCTCAAAATATATCAGTTCAGAACTAAGCATAGGGAAAATGTTTTCCCTTCAGTTTACTGTATATTCACACTAGAAGTATAAAATATTTCTCATATGCTCTTTGCATAATTGCTCTCAATAATCAAGTGATGCAGTAGAAAAATCCCTGTTCATTAGTACAGAATATTATACACACATACTCATGCACAGACATACACACACCTCATTTAAGCATATTAGCAATAAAGTTAAATCAATTAAATATCTGCAAACTGTACAGGATTTAAACCAAACTGAGGATATGTGTTTCTTGAAATTATGTAATGACGGTAGCTTTTAAAACCATCTCCTGGGCATTGTTTTCATGAATACAATTTTGAAGGAATGTATATGTCACATCTTTCATGAGAACAATTGCTTTTTATTGCTTTTGCCATAAATATAATAAAGAAAGAACTAGAATACCATGAGATGGAGAATTCCCATACTAGGAAAACAATTTGCAATATTTTTATACCTGATTTTGGTTTTATTGTCAGAATGGGCAATAACAGTTAAAAGAATTATTTGTGGCGTGTCTGAATACCATAAATATTGACAAGTTATTTTAGATTTAACCTCGTAGAATGATTCATAGAGAACATTTAAATTATTATGCACATACATTATTTAAGCAATGATATTTAAAAATCTAGTGAAACTCACTCATTCTGAACTTTAACATAGTTAGTCATTTTTTTTTTTTTTAAATCAATCCCAGTATGAAAGCACTGCATGCAAGGATTTCCAAATGATATGGCTGTTTAAATTTCAGTCCAAGCATTGCTACATGACCTTCATCTGCAATATAACTGAATTCAGATACAGTCTTGGAAATTTTTGCTCACTTATTCTTTTAAAGTGAGGAAAACATTCTTTTCATATTTTTATTTTACAACACATGAAAATTCCAGTTCTGAAACCTTTGGAGGCTGATCTTGAATTAGATTAATTATGAAGCAAATGCAGAGAAGGAAGCCCTTGGATGACATGCTCTTGTTCTTCTTTGGTGTTTAGCAGGTGGGCAGTCACATCTGGATCCAATTGCAATTCTTCAGCTATCATCATCTTTTAGACAACTACCAAGCCTGCAAGTCACCAATAATTAATGTAACCAAGGTGAAGCCTTTTGGCCAGTTGTCCAATAAAGCAAGTACAGCAGAAATAAGACAAAAAAAATGGATGACCTCAAGGTTCAGAATGCTCGTGATACTAGGAAGAAGACTTCCTGTATTGAAGGGCGTATTGTAATTTTCCTAATCCTTTGTAGTATTACCTCCTTCATATTAATTTAATTTCTGGCTTATCGTGGTTCATGTTTGGGCATTTGCTTCATTACAGGCTCTGTATTATAACAGGGAAATCATTTCATTGTCATGTAACATGAGGAATACCTATCACTGCATACATTCAAATGATTTTCCTTTATGGCAATGATATCACTTGGTTCCTTCTAATGATTTTACAGCGGCAGAAAGAGAACCAGATCAAGACACTAAAGTACAGTTGCTCATGACCTTTTTTCTTCATCTGAAAGGAAGATTACAGTACACTGATTTATGTCAGCAACACTTCATTCAATTCACCTGCTCCTTCAATGTGTTAATAATGTCCTTTGGTTAAACATGCTTAAAGCTAGTAGGCATACAACAGTATGAAGACTGTTCTCCCAGGGTTCGTCAGTGAATGTCTAGACTACAAGAAGTAGTCTAGCACTTTATTGTCTGATACCTTATTAAGACAAACCAAGAAGATAGAGTTGTGGTGTTCTCAAACTCTTTGTCCAAACAGTAGGGGAGAGGGTATTTTATTATTTTTTGGCAAAGCCAGTTGTAGCTGTAGATAATTTATGAAGTGCACTCTGAACTGATTTACAATACTAAAGAATGCCTCATTTAAATGGGGTCTTTCTTAAAACTGAAGCCTGTATACCTTGAAAGCTTTGTATTGTCATTGTTATTATTATTATTACCCATCAAAGGTTTACTGCTGCTTGAATGGGCCATGTGAAAATTAAGCTTTTGAAGTAGTACTGTAACTGTAGTCAGAGTTGTCTCCTTCCAGGATTCAAAGGAACCTACATGATGTTGTGGAATTAGTTCTTAATTTTGGCTCAAAAATTTTTGGAATGATTTTTGCTGATATCTCAACATGAATGAAGGCAAAGCAGCTTAACGAACTATAGCTACTGAATATAATTTTTGCTTTGAAGAAGCAGCAAATAACGTATATGTAGGGCTATATTTGCAAGAACTAAATAGGCTGAAAGGTGTTACTTTAATTAAAATTAATTACCCACATCTGTTCATATTTCCACCAATACTACCTATCATGATATATAAGAAAATATAAGAAAATATTTTATGTATAATAAAATAAAATAAAATAAAATAAAATAAAATAAAATAAAATAAAAATTCTGTCCTTTCCTTGATTTCTAGTTGTTGCTGTTACTCTTTTTTCCTGGAGATAATATTTTTTTGTCTTTTTCATAAGGGAAAAAATATATTATTCAAGCATTGCTAAGGACAAAATAAAATGCATTTTTCAAAAAGGATACTAGGTTGGTAAGTTGAAAACAACACCACACACACACACAAAAATAAAAAAATCTATGTAGAAACAAAAAAGACAAAACAACCCAGCAAGAAAAAAATGTTGTTGGAATTTCTGTAATGGAAATTAGAAATGGAAAAGACCAAAAAGGAATGTTAATTTTTATTGTAAATGTTTCCTTCACTTCCTTCACTTTTTATTGTTAGCAATCATGTAAAATTTAGGTTCCTTGAATAATGCCTATCATCTCACCAAGACAGTGACACTTTTTGAGTTCCTCTATTTGCATGGATTTTTGTGGTGGTGGTGGTACTGTTGGTTTTGTTGTTGTTTTGTGAGAATTTCATAAAAAGCTGATACTTCTATAATGCCAATTACAAACATTTGAATAATCCAAATATATTGCAGAGGTAAATAATATGGATTGGTTTTATGAATGTCCATTTCTACTGCATATAATAATAACTCTGCTATACATATAACTACTTCTGCTATACATTACTTCTTTCTTCCCCTTTCAATTGAAGGTTTTCCAAGATGTGATTTTCATTTACCTGTCTTTCAAGCACTGTGTCTGTGGTGGCATATAGATATTCATGGAAATAATGTAGCTATACATATATATATATATATATATATATAGCTACATTATATATATATATAATATATATATATATATTATATATATATATATTATATATATATATTATATATATATATATATTTTAGGCTATTCAGTGTTCACAATTTTAATAGGCCAGGTGATAAGTAAAAGCAAAATACCAGCCTATGCCCTTCCCACTGACAATCAAGGAAATGAAGGGAAAGGACATGCAATCTGGTAAAAATTAAAGTTATGAAAACCCAGAAAGAACTTTAAATGCAGCCTTCAGGGTCTTCCCAAGAGAATGATGAAGCAGGAAAATGCATACATTGGAAAAGAAATAGCTTAACATTATTGTTTGGATTAGTCCAAAGAGTAAATCAGTATATTGTAATAACAGTTAAAATAATAGTGAGCACTATGGATGGAACAGTTGGAACCAGAGGGAAAACAGGTATGGGTGGTCTGATGATTTGGAAAATTCAGATACTAATGTACGTCCATCCCCGCCGGGCCGGGCCCCCCCCCCCAAAAAAAAAAAAAAGAAAAAAAAAAGAGGAGTAAACAAAAGACAATGATCTTTAAGAAGCAAAAAGGTATTTAAACATGGAATATGGATTGAATACAGAAGCTCTTGCTCAGTTGTGGGCAGTTAATGGCTGAAGAGATTTATGAAATGGGATTTGTAATCAACAGATACAGGAAAATGGAGGATTGCAAAGAACAAAGCCTAGAATTGTTTGTCTTTCTTGTCTGGTTTATTTGCTGGTTTTACTCTCTACAGTACATGTGCTTCACTGTCTCATAAAATCCTCTCATGCACTTAAATAAACTGTACTTTATTGTCCTGCAACAGATACTTGTGCTGATGCTATTACTCCAAATGAAATCAATGGCAAAACTACCATCAGCTCAATAGGAAAAGAACCTATCCCACTCCCATAAAACACCATGAAAGAATTAGCACAGTCAGATCAATGCCTTTTCAAATCAGAACTTAGAGTAGCACTCAATAAGTTTCCTGACTTGAGCAGTTTGCTAAGCGCAGCTTCTTTTCACTCACAGAAGTAATATCTGGGCATTTCTGTGGTCTCCTACCCACAAGGCTTTACCATTATACATTTTTATTCCATTTAATATCTTGCAAGGTACCTTTTCCTCAGGTGAAGAGAGGTATTTTTCACCATTAAACAGACCCTGAGAAATTAAATAGACAATAAACTTTATCTTCATTATAGGGAATACTGCTGAATCAACAAGGTGAAATTTTGCAAAGAGGAATAATTCTCCTTAGCATGACTGATCTCACAATCAGTGAGCAAAGATAAAAGGCTTAATCAATTCCTAATTTTTAGAATAATTGTTGCTACTACAGAGAGAAAAAAAAAAAATCAAGAAAAACAAACAACAATAACAAAAAGATTAAGTGGTAACAACACCCAGTAGAAAAATAGACCCTGCTGAACTTCTGAAAAGCTGATGTAATCTACAGGTAGAAGGCACTAGAGAGGTTTAATAGGTAGGTTACATAGAGAGGTAACAGGACTGAAGTGCTTTTCTTGTGTTTATTTATTTCCTTTGATAGTATGCACCATTATTGAAACCTACAAATAGCCACTTGTCTTCGTAGAATTCTAAATAAATTAATATTAAATTGTATTTAAAATCTTTCCTGAATAATTAAATTCTTAGTGAACTTCAGAGAAGAGACTTATATAATGAACTCTATATAAATCCAGAGAGGAAAATGTGTCTTTCTGGTCCAGAAAATATAATCGTTAATCCATCCATTGTTAAACATCAAATTCAAAGTTAGTTCTGTGGTGATTTGTGCATGGATTGAGTGCTTCTGAGTTCCTTTTCTTGTTCCATTTATGTGGATGTTTCACAATTACTGATTAGTTAGAAATAGCACAAAGATTTTGGGGTGCAGATGTGGCAAACATTATTTTTCTTAAATTTCTGTATCCTCAGAAGTTTCTTCCACTTCCATTTTACCTTTTTTTCAACCTCTGTTCCAAACCAGTAGGCTTCCAAACAAAATAATCTGTCTTTGTTTTGTGAAGCTTTAACAACCTCTTTGGAAATAAGGAAAAGATGGACAAGTGGCAGGTGATGCTGTCATACAAGAATCTTTTCTGCAAGGTCTTACACAAGTTATCTGTCATCGTTAGTATAGCAACTCACTTTCATATCTGCATACTCACATGCGCGCACACGCACACAGAGCATGGACAACTATTTGGGAATTAGCATTTCAAGGTTTCTAATTCCATATTTCCCATTTTTTTTACTGAGTTATTTCAATGAAATTATTCATGAAGATTTTCAAGTTAAAGAGGCTTTTTAGCTTTTTTTTTTTATTATTATTTTATATATATATATATTATTAAACTTCTAATATTCTGATTTTTTCAAAGTTGGTTAAGAAAACAAGTAATTTCAAAATTTCTTACAGAAGATAACTCTACTGTTCAAAAATAAAAATAAATCCATAGTTCAAAAGAAGTCAGGTTGATAAGTATATGTAAGCTCAGGGCTTACTGTAAAAATGAAGCTTAATTTAAAACTGCTGTATTATCCCTTTGCATTAGCACCACCTTATCAAAAATTAACAAATCTGGGAATATATAACTTGATATGGACATTTTGGAGTGACAGATTTTGTATTTCCTTCCTTTAACCCATTTTATACTAACTTCAGCACTTAAAAGCTTACCTGCTTGGCAGATAATGATAAGAATTACTGAGAGACTAGGTGTGGTTTATTGCCCATCATTATAGTCCCATTACCAAATTCAGAAACAGTAATATCTACAGTTAACCCAAATACTTTCACATAACTATTTTCTGCTGATTTGATTCACCGGTTTACTTCCAATTCCACGGTGGCATCAGCTAAATCAAATGGAAACAGAGATGAACTCAAGTTATCAGTCAGATCTTTTCTCACACCCAATTGGTTCCAAGCACTATGGTATAATCATACTAAGTGACATCACAAGGCAAATTCAACAGCAAGTTTTACCCACAATGCTAACAAGGCACCATTCAGGAATAAAATAAAATAAAATAAAATAAAATAAAATAAAATAAAATAAAATAAAATAAAATAAAATAAAATAAATAGAAAATGAAATAATAGAAAAAGAAAAAAAAAGAAAAAAGAAATTAAATTAAATTAAATTAAATTAAAATAGAAAATAAAAGAAAAGAAAAAAAAAGAAAAAAAAAGAAAAGAAAAGATTATAATAATAATAAAAAAAAAAAAAAAGAACAAATGCATATAGATTCCTTTGGGCATGCAGATGATGAACACAGGTTGCAGGACTTGTTTAAGTCCCAAGTCCCAAGACTCAATTCCATCCTGAGTAAACTCAGCAGCTGGTAATGTGTCAGCAATTTGTTTATTTTTCTGTCCCTGCTTGGAAACTTCTTGTCATATGGCAATTATAATCCTGAGAAATCTAGAGCAGAGGATGATGCTCAGTGGGTTTATTTACATATTACCCCAAAAATCCCATCCAGCTCACAGCTTTCTCAGAGCAGTGGTGCTGTGTCTGATCTGGAAACAACCCAAAAGTTACAGTATTTTCTCTTTTTATAGGAGATGATTCATCATAGCTGTCCAATTGTTTTTTCAACTAGAACTGAAATTCATTATATGATTTTGTGGCCCATAGTCCTTTGTAAGAGGACATCAATATATTGAATAGTCAAACACTGAAGAACATTGATGTATCTGGTCCTTTGTATCTTTGTTTTACTAATAATATAGGTGAGTGACTGTTCAGTCTCTTGGGACCAGAAAAGGCCCACTTGTGCATTCAGTGTCCAAAAATACTATGAAAGAATGGAAGAGTACAAAAATGCCATTGTAAGGGATCGTACCAAGGGATCTTACCATCTTAAAGGGATTCCTTTCTTTAAACAGTTCTCACTGTTCCCCAGTAGGTTTACCAGCCCAGGAAAAGTTTGACTTTTGCAGGATCAGGCCCCTGAAGCACTTTTTTGCGTGTGTGTGTGTGTGTGTGTGTGTGTCAGTGAAGGCCACTTATCATCTTACATAGAGGAAGTGAAATGATTCTTAAGACAGGGCTTTTTACAAAAAATACAGAACACTACATGGGTATTCTATCCTTAGGCCAACTAACCAGCAGAACAAATAAGCACTTTAAATAGCAGTCTTTACTGGATCTCTAGTTGATAGATACACATAGCAAATACGAGTTGTATGAACAACATGTTCTCTCCATGGAAGAGTATATCCGTCAGTAATCTGTGCCATGGAACACTGTACCACTTGGAATTAATCTGCAGAAATATCTGTCAGATGTCATTGTGCAACGTTGCATACATATTAATTTATCTTTCAGACTTCTTTATCTCCTACACACATGTGAATACATGCATACACACATATACACATGCATAAATACTTCCTCTATTTCTTGTACTTCAAAAATGCTCCTTTAATGGAGAACCATGTAAAAACCTTTCTTTGCAGAAAACTTATCAAAATGGTAAAGCACCAATAAAGGGTTCCTTACAAATAGTTATTTTTTACTTAATTGCAGGTACCTGAAGGATGCTGCATTAACAGAGGTGGTGGAGTAATGGAGGAGAGTTTCGTTGTCTTCTTTGTGCGCTAAATAAAACAGTCAGTCACTGCACACACTGCATGGGCATGCAAAAAAAAAAAAAAAAAAAAGTGACAGGCTGATGCCTCCACACATTGATTCATTGATTTCGAGGTTCTGAATCCCCTTAAAGATCTGTCAGTATGGTTCTGGCAAATCCGTATTAACAGATTATGACAGGGATGTGCTTGTGATGTATGTAGTAAGGGGTCGCATTAAAAAAAATAAAAATATTTTAAAAAAGAAAAAAAAATGTTTCTTCAATAACTCTTCAAAGATCTCCTTGATAAGTCTTCCACTCTTTTTTGTACAATGCCGTTCTGCCTGGCATTTGATGGACTGGTTCCACCACAACTCCTTATATCTTTTCAGGAGCCTTCCCAAGACAGATATTCAAAGCAGTGAAGATCTATATTAAACCTTTTTTTTTTTTTTTTTTTCCATGGAAACTGCCTCATGTTGATGATGATTGCCTCTGGCTAGGAAAGCTCAGTTGATACCAGAATCAAATCTGCAAGTGCTAAGAACAGAAACCGAATTCACTGACCACATTTTACTCTGTTATACAACAGACTTTTCTCTCACTTGCATATGAAAAAACAGAAGACTTGACAATTTCCAGTTTCTACAAGGACAGAATGGATTTCACCTTACCTGATTACAGACAACCAGAAGATAGATGACTAATACTTCCTAGTCACAGTGGACTATTTGATAGTAAGAAACTATTTGGAAGAAGAAACAACTGAACAAATAATCCATTAATAAACAATAGGAAAAAAAAATAAAGTGTGATGAAAAGGTAAATTTATAAGCTTACTGGCCTTTCTAAAGGTCAAAAAACCTGAATTTCTCATTCAAGTTCAAACTAAGAGTTTTGAGATTTTGGGGCAGTTGGAACATTAATTAATGATATAATATATGTTAATATAAAAATGTAATATATTCATTTTTAAAGGAGATATTCTAAAATGAAAGATTAACATAAGGAAAATAATTAATCCAAAAATATCCAGAAAAAGGAAAAATTTCATTTAGAATATTTTTAAAATATAATTAGAATTTGTCAGATATTTTAGTAATTTTATGTCACTTTTTTCATTTTAAATGTTATTTAAAATAAATTCATTGAAATCTATGTGAAACTGATTTTGGATTATGCTTCTACAGGCAAATAGTGTTATTTCTATATTATTCAAATTTAGTTTTTTTATTTTAGGGATGATGCAATAAATAGCTAAAGATGGACAGAGAATAGGGCCTATAATGTGACATTATAAGAATACTATTTAGCAGTTTAGACTTGTGTAAGTCTTGCTGATTTGATCAAATCTTCTCTATTATATCACATTAGTATCTCATTTCTGACAGATGGATGGTTAGAAAGAAAGATGAGGATGCAATCAATTAAAAGAAGAGTGGTGTTACTTGAATAACTTGAACAGCACAAGAAGAAAGCATAGATGTGGGAGAACCAGGGAAGAATATCTGTAAACCAAGATGATATTCAACAGTGAATTGACAGCCTTCACCCTTTTGTAGTATACTGTTACAGGTGCAATAAAACAGAGCTTCACACATTATCCTAAGGAATTTGGAGAATCAGAAAATAAATGAATAATTTAAACATAAATGAAAAAGAATGGAGGGTTTTTCTCCTTGGATTTTAGGAAAATGATATGATATCATTTACCTACTACATGTGATACATGTAATGTTTTCTTTTCAGCATTGCTTTCTCTTAGTGGGGGAAAATGTCAATTAAAATAAAAACATGAACTCTGTTCTAACATACACAGATACATGTGAATAATAATAATGTGAATAATACTAGGTGCCTAAGTTTCAGGAAGTGTATTGATCTCCAAGAGTTAAAAGAGGTGAATTTCCTCATATGAATACATGATATAAATTGTCATGTTACTAAATAGTCACTGTGACTAAATTGTCACTGTTACTTCCCCAAGTTTTATTTTATGTGTACATGCTCAGTGCTGACATTTCAAAATCTTGTATTTACAACATCTTTCTTAAGGTAAAATTCCTTTAAGGATGTGAAATATGAAACTTGCATACATGTCTATTGATACGATTTTGCATCCTTACAATTAAACATAACCCAGTAAATATTAACAGCACTATTAATAATGTTTAATTTTTCTGGTATTACCCTGAAATAATAATAATAATAATAATAATAATAATAATAATAATAATAATAATAAACAACCTCTATAAAGTCTGGAGTATAGCAAATAATACTAAGTAGTAAACCTGTCCTGTGAAATGTCTGGAAAGTCAGAACCATGTTTTTTGCTGATGTCCAGTCCAGTTTTTTCCTAAGTGTAGAATTCAATATTCAGATGGCTTCATGTGGATCAGTAAGAAAGGCACTCAAGACTTGAGGCTTGACGTGGTTCTCCCTCCATATTTCTTTTCCTAGGTACCTACCTGCATGCTTTAATTTCTTGTCTAGGTTGCTTTCCCTTCCCATCTCCTATCAGAGCATTTGTTGCAGGCTCTATTTTCTTCATCCAGTCCCTAGATAGCTGAGATTCTTTGAAACTGCTGTGACCTTTAGAGCCTCTGCCTCACAGTATCCTCATTAGAATGAATTTCAAAAGGTAGAATAAAATCTAGAAAATAGGATATAAAACCATAAGAATCAAAAGGCATTCAAAAGTGGACAATAAAATATATTTTAAAAGGTATTACTGAATAGATGCAGTTCTATTGAACTGAAGACTGTGCGCCTGTATCAATAACCTGCATTGAAGACCTTGACACCTGCAGTTAATTGTCTGTTGTTCATTAGGTGTACAGTGAGATACAGGACTTAAAACAAGCCACTAAAACCTATGGTCATAGCAGTATGAAGAATCTCCCAAGTGCTTTTTGCTTTATGTTAGTCACCCTCACCTCCCATTAATTGATAGCTGAAGACTTTCAACAGTCTAAACAAAGAGTTCAGAAGTTTTAAAATGCTCAGGTCTTTTTCAAGGTAAAATGTCACATCCATTTATCACTAAAAAATAAATTTTTATCTGTTGGTGAGATCAACACCCACTCAAAAGTTGGAACTCAAAAAGCAAGAAAAACAAAAAGCAAGAAACAAAAACAACAACAACAACAACAACAAAAATATTACCTGGGAAAACATACAGAGGTAAACTGTAAAGATAAGGTACATTAGAATCATAGAATCTTTAAGGTTGGAAAAAAACTTCCAAGCTCACCTGGTCCAACAACCACCACAATCACCCAATAAACCATGTCCCTAAGCACCACATCCAACCTTTCCTTGAAAACCCCCAGGGACAGTGACTCCACCACCTCCCTGGGCAACCCACCGCAATGCTTAACTACTCTTTTGGAAAAGAAATTTCTCCAAATTTCCAACCTAAGTGTTGTTTTTTATAAATTAGCAATTAACTTGAATAAGTAAGTAATGCCAAAATCCCTTTGGTCAAGAAAAGGCAAGTCACCCTAAAGAGAACATTTGGCCCATTTCTTTTTGTTACCTTTCATTAAAATGTAAAATATTTATAAAAATGAAGAAATATAAATGTATAATATTATATCTCATGAAAACATAACAAAAAGAAGTATATCTAGTTGTGTTAGATTTAGCATAAAACATAGTTCACTGACATTTTCATAAACTTTGCCTATCTTGTTTGAATCTTTGATTACTTATTCATTATAATACTGTGCTAATGATTAATCTTAGCAACTATATAATAAATAGATACTGAAAAATGAAAGAGCATTGTATTCTGATTAAAATGTGTTTTGTTCCTTGTAAATTTAATTAAAATAATCAAGAGTATGTACATAACAAAGACATTACTTCTTTACAGGTGGCTTGAATACATCCATAGACAAAAATCTTCTTGAGAATCAGAAGATTTTTAGGGTTTTTGATTGTTTGCTTTTTTTTTTTTTTTTCTAGCTGTCAGATTAATGCTCCTTTGACTTCATAGAAATTGAACAATCATGGCCTAATTACAAGTTAATATTTATATAAATTTCAGTTTATGTATGTCAGAAATATCTTTATGGAATTACAGGGAAGATATCTGTCACCTCTGTGCAGAAAGATTTCATGTCTCAGGGATGTCACTATTTTTAAGCCAGATACAAAATATGACAGAAAGAAAGTTCAGGGAATATTAATCTACAAAAATGTCAGGTGCTTATCAAAGAAATCCCATGTTTCCTCCCAGGTACACAGAGTCTTTAATTCTTATGGAATCACATTATGCCATTTAGGTTATATTCTTCATTTTAACATACTCACACCCCACCCATTTCAGACACCATAACTAGAAATTTAGCTTACAAGCTCTAATGAGTTTCCTGGAGAACTCTGTGTGATATACAATGTTTCCTAGCTCCAGCACTGAATAAGCATATTTACCAAGATTGTTTTGGAGAGAATGATGACCCAATTAGAACTTTGCTTGAGGAAAGAGAGAAAAAAAAAGTAAAAAAAAAAATATAAAAAAAAAATATGTTCTTAGCACACTTCTACTGAAAGAAAAACAGTGGATGAAATATTAATTAGTGTTCAAAGAAACTTGCAGGAAATGCAAACTCTGTAGCAGCAAATATAAGGTAATGAAATCCAATGGGAGAAAGCATTTCTGCTGCACTAAAGCAGGTATTTTATTATTATTATTGTTTTATTATTTTTTAACACAATGATATTTACACAACTGAAAAGTTTTTGTGCCAAAATGGAATCTCAGTCTTGCTCAGCAGTGGAGCTCCAATGGAAGAGATCCAGAAAGCTTTCAATAATCAGACATAATAAACTGAACACACTGAAGCCAAGACTACAGCAGTGAGAGTTCTTCAAAAACAGTGAGGAGCATCAATGTCAAATGCCAGAAGTTTGAGTTAGGGGAAGATGGTATAAAAGAGCAAAGGTGGCAATATCTGTGTGCTAGTTCTACCAGCAATGCTCAACTTGATTTGCTACTTGCAAACAAGAAAAGGCCATCATGTGCATGATTGCAGATGAAAGCTTTGGATGCCTGAGTTTGGCCTGAGTATGCCTTATGGCATCTGAAAGAAGAGGTTAGTAGATATCAGTTTGTTTAGCCTGTGAGGAGAAGCAGCAAAAAAGTGGTCTTTTGGGGTGCCATTTATCATCACCTACATTTGCTGATGGACTGCAGCTCTGGTATTTCTAAACATCAAGATCCTACGGCTTTATGTACTTGGAGATTTGAAAAAGACATTTTGTGAAATTCCCAGAAGATACCCACTTTCACTGAAATAGCCTGGGGAGGTTGCTGTGCACATTAATGGCATATATTTATTCTGCCTCACTTTCATTTTGCTGTGGCTAGAATGCGCAGTCTATTTGCTAGCTACATATTTGGAAATAAATAAATAAATAAATAAATAAATAGGTTTATTGTGTTTATTTTGTTGTTGCTTGTGTGTGTGTGTGTGTTTTATCCCAACAGAGGCAGGTAGTATAAGAAGCACAGAGCAGACCAGATACTCAAGAACATTATGTTGTTTCAAGTAGCTTCAGTATACAGTTTTTGCCTGAGATTGAGTTAATAATCTTCTAGCAATTGGTATGGTACTATGTTTTGGATATGTGGCCAAAACACAGTTGACAACACACTGATGTCTTAGTTATCACTGAAGAGTGCTTGCACAGTGCAAGGCCTTCTCTGTTTCTCATGTTGTCCCACCAGGGAGGAGGCTGGGGACACACAAAAAGTTGGGAGGGGAAAGAGCTGGGACAGCTGACCCCCACTGACCAAAGAGATATTCCATTTCATATAATGCACATCAGTAAAAGCTTGCGGAAAGAATTAGGAGGTGGGAACATTCAGAGCGATGGTATTTTTCTTCCCAAGAAACAGTTACATGTAGTGGTCCCCGCTTTTCTGGAAATGGCTGAACACTTGCCTGTTGTTGGGAAGTAGTGAATGAATTCCTTGTTTTGCTTTGCTTTTGCATTTACACAGGTTTTGCTTTACCTGTCAAGCTCTCTTTATTTTAACTGATGAGTTTTCTCACTTTTACCCTTTTGATTCTCTCACACATCCCACTGTTGGGGGTATTGACTGAGCAGCTGACTACCAGGGTTAACCCACGACAATGAGTAACTCAGGATACAGAAATATTCCTGGTATTCTCTGGTTTTATTATATAATGTAGAGTTAGTATTTGAGACTGACGTGCAAAAATTTCTGATGTTATCTGTTAAAAGTAGTGGCAAAGCAAAGATACTCTATGCAGGACAAAAACAAAAGCATGACACTTTCTTCAACTGGTTCAGCACAAAACAGCAGCTTATTACCAGTACTTGTAGATTTCTGTTATGGCACATTTTTGTAAAGAAATGTCAGTACAAAAGTGCACTTTGGATATGTTAACCATTCAAAACTGTGACATCTGAGCATTTAATCTGAAACCTAGTTGCCAGTCTCTGGTGATTATGAGTTTAGGAATCAGCATTAATGTTTACCACACATTTAAAGAAATATGTGTGGCAGGATATTTGATGAAAGGTTGATTCATCTTTTACAGCAATTGCAAGATAAGACATCTTTTATTGTGGTGCACAAAGTTCAAAGCTTCAGTTACATTATACACCTTCATGTTAAGTGTTTTATGATCCAACTATGAATTGATACAATCAAAAAAAATGTATTACTTTTTTTTTTTTTTTTTAATGATATAAATATAGAGAACACTTCAAGAATTTTACTTGTAAGAGTATTCATCATCTGTTTGAACCCAAAGATCTTTCCTATTGGGACTTGTAAGGAAAGCAAAAAAGTCCGTCTTCCATCCAAAGAGAAAACTTTGCCAACTTAAATTTCAAAAGCCTTATTGTCAGTAGCAGCCTACAGTGTTGGTTGACTGACATTCCTCTGCCAAAAGAGTCTAATATTTTTTAATTCTAAATTAATTCTAAAAGTCTAATATTTTTATTAGACTTTGCTTAACCATGAGAAAAATAAAATACAATAAAAAAGTCCTGCTCCCCAGAAAGAAGGGTAGAATCAAAAAGCAGACACAATACTGGTCCTCGGAAGACTGAGAAGATAAACCCATAGAAATAGCTCATATATATTTGGTGAAGGTATGTGCCTGTCTGTGAAAGAGTGGTGGGAAAAGCAGAGCGATTAGTAGCAGGACATCATCGGGAGAATTTGAGCATTATATGTTAAAAGGGTAGTAACAGCCTTGCTTAGCATTTTTCTTTTGTTTCTGGCAAGACAAAAATTACACCAGTGAACCAGTCTCACCAGTTATGAAAAATAGGAAATATTCTACCTAATTTTAGCCACCTGAAAGTTCAATAACTAATTTAAACTTGTCATTTTTTTTTTATTATTATTATTTTTTTTTTCATTCCCATGTCCTGCA
>NW_023303728.1:0-18695 GCF_011077185.1 Oxyura jamaicensis | reverse complement strand
GAGGTTCAGTTTACTTTTCCTTCCTTCCTTTTTTTTTTTTTTTTTTTCCCTACTCTGTTCTTAGCTGTAAGGCTGCAGAACTAAGGCAATGTACAAAATACATCAATGTTGCTATTAACCAGCAATCCCATTGTTCAGGAGCCTTAGATACTTCCAGCATGTTAGGAATAAAACTCCAGCCATTACCATCCCTGGTGTATTTTGTCCATATGTCACCTTCTTTTTGAATTTCAACTCACGGGGGATTTCTTACCATAACTGGCCACTGCTGCCAAAACTGAAGCATTCGAGTTTAAATATAATGTACTTGGACTGTAAAGAGATATGCAGGAGACAGATGGCAGGAGATGAGATTTTATTATTGTGCAGCTTCTCCCTTTAGACTAAATCCCAGGATATCCTGTTGAATTTACACTGCCAGTTGTGGTTAGAAAGAAGGAACAACCACTAGATGGCACACTGAAGGAGATAGCTTTCCATATTACAAAACATATGGCACTTCCAGATACTGACCCATACAATGAAGAAAACGGGTTACAAACAGAAAATTCAAAAGTTGAAACATCTTGCTAGTCGTGAAAGAAAGAATACTAAAAGAAGACCAGGCTCACATTACAGGGCAGACTAGAGAGAAAAGTACTGTCATTGGTATTGTTTTTCTTTCTGTCTGCAAATCAGAACTTTGGAAATGCATGCTGCTGTTCATACAGAGAGTGTGTCGGCAGAGAAAGGAGGGAACACACATGGAAGAGAACACACAAGGGAACATCTGCTCTGAGAAACAGGTTGAAAATAGCCATGTAATAGCACAACAGAAACATCTGTGTCATACACAGCCTACCATGAGCAGAGCATCAGGAGGGTTAAGCACACAAGCAAGTCTATGAGCATTAGATTCGGAAGAGGCTCACTGCTAGTCAGGAAATGCTCCACTGATCCCTTTTTCTTATTGCAATCCCATCATAATTTAAAGGAGTACAGAAGGAGATGGGGACTTGTAAGACATGGGCAGATGTTACAAGAAGGTCTGCATTACATATCAGATTGTCCAAGGAACTGTTAAGAAACTATGCTGAACAAGAGTCATAATGAAGAGACAAGCAGCAGAGAAGCAGACAAGCAGCAGACAAGCAATATTAATCAGGGCTGCTGTGCCATGCATTAACTAATATTTCTTTATTTTTATTTTTATTTTATTTTGTGAAGAGAGGAGTAATGGACTATACTTCAAATGGAGCAATATACCATATCTGTCCAAACTATAATGCACTGATGAAATTCTAGTTCAAATGCAGTGAGGAACTCTATGAGCATCAAGCTTTCCATGTGTAATTTTCATTTTAGCCATCAGGAAGCAAACTTGCTTCTTGTTCTTCAGGCTTTGGCATGGTTCCTGTTACTCTCCATATAATCTATTTTTCCTTAAATAAAGAAAGGAAAGGATCTAGTTCACTAAACTTTCAAAGGCTCCTGCAACAAATACATCCAATCCATACCCACATTTGCATGTAGGTGGAGGAGCTGATGTGAATATATTACTTATATGCACAAAAAAAAAAAAAAAAAAAAAAAAAAAAAAAAGTACTTTTGCATTATTCCTGAGCTGCATATGTATAATCCTCCTTGGAAATATGCAAATACTGACTATGCAAATTCATCATTTCTTTCTGCACATATCCTTAGTACAACCCACCCATTTCTCAGACCATAGCCAATATTATTCTGGGAGATTTCGAAAGTATGTCAGAGCAGGAGGGATTCCAGAAAATTTTTTACACCTATGAACTGACATTTAATAGGCTTTCCTAGTCCGTCAGAGACATTTTTGTTATATTATTATAAGATATAATTATTTGCTAAATGTTAAAATCATTTTTAATAGAGAAAGCCATTACTTTGTAAACAGGTTGCTTAAAAAAATAAATTCATAGATAAAAATTGGTGGATCTATAAGAGACAGAAAATAATACACTGCCTTAAAACAACTGAAAAAAAAAGTAGTGCTTGTTTCAGTCTGACAGTTGGTCTTGATGGGGTTGTCTTTGGTGAAGGGAAGAGGGTATGACATGGAAAAAACACTGTAGACCACAGTCTTTCAAAGTGGTTGATGACACCATTATAACAAAATTACCAGCCACAAATATAGCTTAAAAATATAAAATAAAATAAAATAAAATAAAATAAAATAAAATAAAATAAAATAAAATAAAATAAAATAAAATAAATAAATAAATAAAAGGCTATTTTAGAAAACAAAATCAACATTTTGACTGCCTGTTCTTCCAAAATGGTTTGACTTCCTTCCCTACTTACAAGGTTAGACTTACCTTAAATAGTAATGTAGTCAGTTGGCAACATTGCCAACTATGTGTCAGGAATGGCTAGTATGGAAGAAAAGATTTCCTTATGTGCTCATATCAGAGAACTCATCAAAAAAATGGCTGTGAAAAAGCTGAAAAAAATCTGGGTGTGAAAGAACTGGTCACCAGAAGCTTTGCCAGCAAGACTGCTGTCATTTTTTTTCACACTTCCTTTCATACTCATCACAATCTTCCTCCTCCGCCTCCTCTTCATTGGGACAGTAAGTCTTGGATGGGCTCCCAGATTTAACATCAGGGAAAGAAAAAGGACCAAATGTCTGAAGAAATCCTAAGGGTTTTGACCAACCATTAAGAAAAGCAAATGTTTTCTGCTTAGAGACCAAGCTTTTTAAATACCTGTCACCAACCAAGGAAAATGAAATTATTATGTCTTAATTTCTTAATCTGTTTTGTTGTTTGTTGTTTGTTTTTTCCTGGTGTCCACAAATTGACCAGACTCCTCTATGAGCAAATAAAATAAACGTCTCTAGGGAATTTACAGCGAAATGTAGGGGAAGGAAGGTAGTACAAAAAAAATAAAAATAAAAAATGAAGATACTGAGAAAAGGTAGAGGGAAGATGAGTGAGCAACAGTATCTCTCAGACACTTTTGCAAAGCCTTATGTTTTTCATTGCACATAGAATACAAGGATTACAGAAACAAATTAAGACAGCACTTGGAAAGGTAGATTGGAACTAAAAGGGGGGGGGGGGCGGGGGGGGGAGGAAGGGGGGGGAGAGACAGACCCATATATGAGGCAGATGAATGAAGTAAGATGGACAGTATAAAAATGAACATTTGGAGGATGAAAGCAACTTAAGAGCTGAAAGATCCAAAAGCAATAACCAATTGATTAAAGCACCCAACAAAGCAGAAGCTGAAGAAAATGATAAAAGCCAGGGTTGTTTGCTGATACTAGGTTGGCTGGTGCTTGTTTACTGGAGCAAAGGCAACAAGGTATACCTCACATGTTTAACGTGCAGGACAATAAGGATTCACCCTGAATAACCCAAAAGGCCTGAGGATGGATAAACAACTGACTGGCAAGGAAATGAGCGTAGCTTTACTGAAGTCAGACAAACTCAGATGGGAAATGTGGCATTAATTTTAAGCATATGGCATGAATGATAAACCACTGGAACAAACTATTGAGAGAGGAGGTGGACTCACCATCTGTTGATACTTTCAAAAATAAGATTGCATATCTTTCTGGAAAATAAATATTTTATACAAGCACATGTTACTGAGTTCAAAACAGAAGCAGCTGTGGGAAATTTAAAGTCTGTGAAAAAATACATCATCAGAAGAGTTGAACTAATAGTCTCTCTATCCTATAAATCTGTAAAGCTTTCCCAGGAGCAACTTTGGAGTAGTAAAGTGGTATCAAATGGCAGAGGAAAAATAAGCCATTGATCCCAATATGCAGAGTGATACAAAACAGACCATAATAGTTAAATCTTGTTTATGTGTTTGTGTTTACATGTTTAAATAAAAGATAAATAAGAAAAAAAAAATGGAAACCATATTTGAGGTTCTCTTCAAACTCAAAAAGCTGTGCTCTTCTGTCATCTCGGCAGTAAAATGACTGTGATACTGTCAATTAGGAGGTGATACTGTAAATTATGAAGTGACAGATTAAAATGAAGTAGTGAAATATATCTGAATCTTAGTCCCACATATCTCTGCTTGGATTAGGATTTAGCTCCTGATAGTTTGTATCCTTTGCTAATTAAAATCAAATATTCACAGATGGAAAGCTTCTTTATACACTTGACCCATGTTACTCTAGTTGAAATCAAGACTAACCCATTGCAACTACCAAGCTGAAATCTGTTTTCCCTTTGTCACAGAATGCTACAACTTCTGTAACAGCCCATGACAGCAAACTGTCATCCTTCAAAAATAATACAAGCTTTTCTCCCCAGTCACTGTATTTTATGAAAGCTATAGTTCCAGAAAGCCAAATTGTGAGACAATAATAATAATAATAATGAATAAATAAAATAAAAATAAAATAAAATAAAAAAAAATAAAATAAAATAATAAGATAAAATAAATAAAATAAAGAAATAAGAAGACAAAAACAAGTTATTCCCATTCTTATTTTTCTCAACATCACTCAAAGTCTCCATAGTCTCAAAAAAAGAATTTCTCCTCTGCCAGGAGAAATTTTATCAAAGGCAAACACCTACAGTGTAATGCCTTGTATCTGAGCTTGTCACCCCACCTCTATTTAGAGACAGCAGAAAGAGATAAACACTTCTAAGATATGATTCTTCCTGTTTTATAGTCATTGTCTAAAAAGGGCAGATGAAAGTGGATTTCATTTAAGAGGAAGACGAGTAGAAAATGCAGCATGGACTTCTAAACTTATGTGAAATGAATTCCACTCTACCTGTCTCTTTCTGAAACAGAAGAGATCTGGGATATTTCAGATCTTCTAATCCTCATATAAATGGTGATATATGGTATACTTCTGTGTGACACTACATCTTTAACTTGGGTTGACTCGCTCACTTGGATTAAAGCATTGACAAAAAATCTTTACAGTTTTCACTCCAGAAAATGTTGCCTATAATCTTCTAGAAACTTTTGGTAGGATGCAACAGTCTAAGTGAAGGGACATTTTAGCTATCTTGGGATAACCAAGACACCTTCATAGATGGGAGATACAAGATAGGGCCTGCAGCCTTCAATGTAACCCTCCAGATAAAAGTCAAAGTCACTGCATCCTGAAAGGCTATGAAATCCTACTTTCTTGTTGCCAATTCAGTTTCAGTCCTTTTGGTTTAAGCAACCCAGACTGAGACATTAATTTCCTTTGCTGTATAGACTCAGAATCATGGAATTATATGGAATTATGGTTTGGGTTGGAAGAGACTTTACAGATCATCTAGCTCCATCTGTCCTATCATGGACAGCAATATCTTCCATTCGACCTGATAGTTCCAAGTCCTTTCCAACCTGGCCTTATCCCACAGCCTCTCTGGGCAGCCTGTTGCATTATGTTATCATTACCTAGGATTCTGAAACAGGTAATCAAACTTTATCTATCAGCACTGGTGGGTAACGAATGTTTACCCTAGAGGAGTCTAAGAAAAACTTTGCACTTCACTTATTTTTGTGCTCCAGTTCCACTTTCATGCCCTATCTTTACTTCAAGGGATATGGAAAATCATTTCAATGTACATAATTATACTACTAAGTCATACTTTTCCACATATTTCTCAGACATACATATATATTAAGCAACAACAAAAACAAATGCCAACTTTGTTTTCCTCTGTGGAAATTTTGACACCGACAGACCTGCCTAATTTAACCCAGTATTATATGTAAATGAGTATTTCACATTACACCACTCTTTTGTTCTTGTTTATTTTAAAATCTTAACATTTACAAATTTGTTACATAGAACATTTATTTTATATTAAATTTAATTAATAGGAACTATTCACAGTCATTTGAAATGCACTCCACGTTGATTGAAATAATTAGTGTAGGGCTACTCAATATTTACTTAAGATATGAAACTAAAGGGATTTGATAAAATTAATTAGCAGGAACTAATTATAGTTAGGATATGAGTTAGGGTTTAATAAATATAATTACAGAGTACAAATGATGGATTCTTAATTAATAGACACTAGTTGCCAAACATTGAAGAGAGATTATCATATTTCTGTGCAGGGCATGTTATTCAGCACACCTTCAGTTGCAGTGGAAATAGTGACATTTAAAGTATTCAAGAAGGGGTTAGTGAGGGAGTTAAAAACAGATAAACTAGTTAATTTCAATTTTGCATTGAAAGTATCAGATCAGTTAAGAAAATGCTGTCATCTAAAAATGGATAAATTCCTGCTTGTCGTTTATGGGCATATGGCGCAATGGGTATGGGACAAAATTTTAGAGGTATTTAGGCATTTAATAATGGTGATAGGTTCCTGATGGGATTTTCAGTATTACTTAGCTGTTTTTGAATATTCAGTTTGGCACCTGTACTTTTCTTTTATGTGTCTAACTCTCTCTAAAAATAAAGCCTTCATTTTATCTGTGCCTTACTATCCTGCCTAAAAATGAGGATAATAATTCTCCCCTACCTTAGAGAAAGGTATTTTCGGTATAATTTCTTCAAAGACTGTGAAGTAATCAACTACCATAGTATTAGTGGCTGTATAAATATTATGATACATTTGCTCTCTATTTTGAGGCAGAAAGCTGGCCGAGTTTTAAATTAACTTTCTGCATTTGCACTCTCCATCCAGTTAGGGTTCATTAAACCCTAGGATTTCTTAATATATGTCTACATCACAATCCAGAAACATGACTGCTCTATCATGGACTGGTATTTGACCTGTATGTTAGCACACCACTGGTAGGGTGAAAGTGAGAGGACACATATTTCTATTGTTCAAAATTTTGAAGAAGTTGATAAAAATCACAGCTACTGACCAACCAGTGTGGTAAGATGTTCAATTTCATTTGGATGAAGAGAAAACTAGTCTATGGCATCTTTTATTTTCCTTTAGCCAACCCAAAGGATTGATTTAAAGAAC
The DNA here is from genome assembly GCF_011077185.1 of Oxyura jamaicensis. Taxonomy (NCBI): domain Eukaryota; kingdom Metazoa; phylum Chordata; class Aves; order Anseriformes; family Anatidae; genus Oxyura; species Oxyura jamaicensis. Next base: position 11,778 of record NW_023303728.1, on the reverse strand, counting down.
ACTCACCAGTTTGGTCTGAACCAAAAACATCCTAACTCACAAGAAATCAAATTCCTGACTTAACCTGAAAGTCATGAAGTTATGAAAGGACACAAAAATGCATGTTTACACTGTAAATTCTGTCCAGAATAGAAATTTCTGTGAGCTCTGTATTTTCCTTTTAAGAATTCAGGGGGAGACTGAGGTAAAGGTGGGGTAGTTTGCCCTAGCAGATTTCTTCCACTCACCTCACCCTGGAATTCTGTGATTAGTAGACTAGTCCAGACTGAACTAGTAGACTGGACTAGATTCTCTCAAGAGGTCCTTTCCAACATAAACAATGCTGAGATGAGCAACTGTATGAGCAACTGTTACCTGGAACTGAAAAGTACACCTGTCTCTTTCTAGGACAGGAAGCACATTAGATTTGAGGCATCTTGCTCCACCCACCACCATTTCCACATATACAATTAGCTCATTTCAGAACACAACTATGTACCCAAACTGTAAGAGATGTTATATATTCTGATTCCAAGTATTTGGGCTCTAACCCAAGAAATGTAATGATTTGACCCAATAGGTAAATTCTTGGCTTCTGGTTAGGCTCCCACCTTCTCGTAGAAATATTTGGTTTGGTTGGAATGGGCCTTGGATACCTTATAATCTGCCAACATATATATATTTCTAACAGTTTGGCATTACACTGCTGCCATCAACTGAATATCCAGCTGGTGCAGAAATGCAAAGGAACACCTTCCTCATAGCAGCTCAAGGGATTATCTTTTTGCCAAGTATCCTGTAGAGAGAGTCAGTCAAGAAAAGTGTGAGATCAGGCCAAAGAAGGGAATGTATTGAATCATAATTTCACCCAGGCATTGTTCCCCAGTCAAGTCACCTTATACCTGCTGTTTAAGGCTTATTCAGAAATTACTTTATTAGATTTAATTCATTTTCTTCTCCTATCTTTTAAATGTCACTGTAAAGAGAGGTGAAGGCTTTAAAATTCACTCAGTGCAAACAAACAACAACAACAAAAAACACTTCATCTTTTCTCTCCCAAAATTCAATATAAAATTACCAAAAAATAATAAAAAAAATCAATATTTTATACTTGCCATAAGTTTTAAAGAGTATTAAGTCCACCAATTTTATTAGAGATGCTTTAATAATATTACATTATTTTATGTGTCATTCATAATAGCAATAAGAATGTAAAATAATGTCTTTCCATTTATCAGTGTCTTAATGACTTACTACCAGGTTCCTAACAGAGCCAATAGCAAAATTCCCAAAAGTGCTCCAAAGGCCAAATTACAGCAGACATTGATGAGCAAAAGCAAGAAGGGTAATGATCAGATACTTTCATCTTTCCAAACTGTATCTGACTCAGATTGAGAAACAGCATGATCTGGTCCCCATGGCCTTCGAGATAAGTGTGCATAGACTGATGGCAGGAAGCCACTCCTCCAGAAATAACTGAGGGAAAACTGGTAATCAGCAACATGTTGGCCACCACACCCCAATTTAAACATCAGAAATTGCTTCTTTTGGGAATAGAATTCAGACTGCAACCCATAAACCAGTAAGAGTTACGTTCTTGCATAAAGCTTCACCTTTTAATAGTTAGATGGTCATCTCTCCTGAGTGGCTACATTTTGCAGATTTACAGGATCTAGGGCACAGGAATACAAAAGAGTGTTCCTCACTGACAGTGATGGGGAGAAAGACAGGGCTGAATATTGAACAGAAAGGAGCAAATTTTTAACAGAGATGTAGTGCAGGTTTAGAGGCTGATTCCCCCATTTTTTGTGTATCTTAATAAAAATTATAATTTAAAATTGAATGAAATGCATGCATGCATAAAGGACAGGAAATGAAACATCCAGCATTTAAAGTAGATGTATAGCAGAACACATAATTTATTTACATTATTTTTTTTCCTTTGTCCTTAAACGAACTGTTACAGCAGCAGGGGAGGGAGAGAAATCCTTCATATGTTTGTACTGAAAGGAATTTTAAATACATAAAGACAAACTGGGAATAGCTGCCAAACTGTGGCTATAAACTGCAGCTCTTCCTTTGCATGCTTTCTCTTCTAAAGCTTACCTTGAAGGCAACAGTAACAGACTCTCATGCAATTTCTACCTTGCTCCTTTACTCTAAGCAGTGCTGACAGACACATCACTGCAAGTTTGTTTCTTTATCCAACAGTAGTACACACCTTAGAGGAGACCTCACAAGTCTGAAGAGTTAAAGTGCCTTCTCCACCCACTCATCTACTTTTTCCTGTCATTATCACGCAATAGGTTATTGTTTTTCAGCATGGCTTCTCTCCATTGCTTTGACACAGTGATCTCACGCCTAAGTGTATAGCAAAAAGATAATTGTCACTATGGGATAAACATGTCAGAAAATGCATGGTTCATCTTTATTGGTGAAATCTTGGTAACATGCATATAGTGCTGGATCATACACATCCACTTGAGCAAAACTCTCAACACATTCAAACCAAATGCTGAAATAATCAGCTGAAAACCATGCCAGCCATAAATGCAAGCAAGGAAAACCTGTGTGACCCACTGATTAAAAACAAACAAACAAACAAACAAAAAAAACAGGTCGTGGTCAAGACATTGCAGTTAATCCTATTGTCTCATATTGTCTCATCTACAGACTTTTATTCATAACCACTAGGAAATTACTTAACTGCTCCTTTCTCCTATTCTGTACAAATAGATTGGTTTGCGGGTGTTCAAGTAAAGTTTAGACTTGGCACTTAGAGACATGGTTTAGTGGGTGACATTGGTAGTAGGGTGATGGTTGGACCAGATGACCCTGAAGGTCTTTTTTTAACCCTATTGATTCTATGATTCTATGATTCTATGTGTAATTGTAACATTTCCAGATCAGGTTTATGGACATACTGTAGCACAAACTCAACAGAGATTATCCAGTTTGAATCAGCTACACTCACAGTTTCTGAAAGGATTTGTCCCACAGTATAACAGTGCCTCCACAAAAAATCCAGTTAGAAATCTTGTAAGAAGTGGTATAGTCTCAGTTCAACAGCAAAGGTGATGTCCTGCTGGGGCAAAACAAGTGCAGTTTCCCTCAGCCCCCTCTCCTTTTACTGGGAGCTGACCTCTTAGAGAAGGTAACAGAGGGGACCTGTGAGCTCCTGGGAATAGGAGACGCTACCCTTCCAGGTCACTGATATGAGGGGTAGAGAGTGACACAGCCACCACCACCACCCCCAGCTACTTCTTAGGAAAAATCACTGAATCTGAATAAGAAGATTTAAATGGATATCATTGTTATTTCTTTTGTTATTTAGGAAAAAACTCATTTTGGAACATGCTATGCCTGTGTTTCTGAACTTGTTAAAATAATTAATGAATACCCACTAGCTTCTGAAATGAGTGGCTGCATTATCTAATTTTCCATCTCTTCTGATCATGCCTCCTTTTATATTAACACAATGTGTCTTTGAATCTATTCTGGCCTGTGCTTCCATGACCATGAGAGAGTTTGCAGCCATTACTTCCACAATCCTCTCCATGCATTTGCTGTCACATTGATCAGCAGCTGCCAGAAATTTTGTCTACTGTTGATGAAGACATCACATCTTCCTGTCTATACCACTGTCACTTCTTTACAAGTACACTGCTAAACTGGCCAAATCCACATTGAGATTAACAGCTTAGTGGGAATGGACATTTCATCTAAAAAATAAGGATGGTCAGAGTTTCAGTCAAAAGTCTGTCTTGTATTTGGCAGTAGAGCAGACTAGGGTGCTCAAGGTGTGCCAATTCTTACAGCTGCAAAAATGATGTGAAATGCTAGATGCCTGTTTCCCAGTTCTTCATGTTTCTCCCTGTTTCTGACTAGACAGATTAAAGGTGGTTCTTTGGATAAGAACCTGGATAAAAGCTTGAATTTGTCTACATGGAAGGGTAGAAATAGATAATAATTGTGCTCCTACACTAACTCAGATTTTCCTTAGAAGTTATTAAAACCATAATAATGAGTTTTGATAGGACTTTAAATCATAATTCATTAGTTCAGAGTCTTTGGCTACTGTGAAGTAAAAAAAAAAAATGTGTCCAATAGAAAACTGTCTAAGAGCTGTCTTTTGTCTGGATCCTGGCTTCTTGGTGAAAGCAGCTGGCACTGGACATGGTCAGAGGTAGTTTGCTGAAAGGTCCCGCTCTATGCTGAATTTTTTTACCATTCAGAAAATGGTTCTGCCCCCACCTGCAGATCAGTGAAATACTGTAATGATCCAATATCAAGAGGAAGATTATTATAAGGACTCATGTTATTAGTCTGGTTGTATAACTTGAAAATGTAGACAGATAACTCATTTCTCTCCATAACACAGATCAGTTCTAGAGATATCTAATACCACTCCTTCTGCTTTTTAGTTTCTGTCAAGGAAACATTTTCATTTTAAAAAGGATTTATGGAGAACTGGACATTTCTAAACCAACTGAGCTTTGAGGTGGAATTTCCCCACTTTTTTATTTGGGCTGAAAGGACATTTTTCAGTCTAAAATAGATAAAGAAAAAAGAACATAAAACACATTTATCTGTTGCAAAAGCAGGAAACCCCCTGACTTTTGAACATGGACAGATCTCTTCTACTTTTCAAGTAGCTAAATCTCTCTGAAACTGCTGATTTTAATCCTTGACTTGCATTAATCCTTATCTCGAGGATAAAAGGCCATCGCCATTATGAAGATTTCTTTTTCCTCCCATCAGTAATATGATATACTATAAAATGCAGCTAATCTCTCTAAACATTAACTGTACTTTCCCTTAAGGAAAATTCCCTGGATTTAGATACATTCAAAAACTTTGGGATGGCTTTCTCAATCTCTGTTAGCAACTTCTGAAAATTATGTGTTTTTGTTTCTTTGTTTACAATTACAATAGAAGGCAAAAAGAACTGGTTTTGAATTCGTCGGGTTTTGGTCTTAAAGTCCTACTCACAAGAGGGATTGTTTTTTCATGAAGTTCTTTGGCTTCATAGGGAAAGCCTTTATTCAAGTAACTCTGTTGGGAAACAGAATTTATGATATTCATGCTATGATTAACTAAAGAAATTCATGAGCTGTACCACTGAATTCAGGAGCAGTGGCTTCAGCTGAGAGGATATAGAATCCTCAGACAGAGCTGCACAACTAGAGGTGTCACAAGGTCTTGCAAATTTTAGGTAAGTTTCATAGTAATTTGTTTTTTTTTTTTTTCTTTTCTTTATTCTTTTTTTTTTTTTTCATTAAATCCTCTATTCCTGTAGAAAATAGGTATGTAGAATTTCACCTTCCTTCTTATAGTGTGTGTTTGTGTTTAAGTTTCTATTCTCTAGCTGCAGGGAGGCTTGCAAGTACTGCTCTGCAGTGCAGATGGTAGAAAAAAAAAAAAAAATAGGTAATAAGATGCTTTATTTTATAATATGATTCCAGGGTTCCTGATTCACATTTTCTGGATGCTGAGGTTACATCCAGATTGCATTGGACTTTCATTTATATTTGAATACCAGGATTGTTGTCCACACTGCTTCAGCTGGTCTTCTGCTGAAGGGTAATAAGTAAACTATTATGGTCTTGAACACATACCAAAGCCATTTACTCACAAGACTTGTGTTTAGGGAAAATATAAAAGTACGAGAATCGTTTCTTGCCCTGCCAGTTAGAAGCCCCAGGCAATATGATACATGAGGAGAAAAAAAAAAAAAAAAAAAAAAAAAAAAAAAGAGAGAGGAGAGAGAGAAAACACAAATATCTAAATGAAGCAGCAAGACAACATATGCACCAAGTCCTTCATTTTGCAGTTATCTTCATTATCCCTCTCCTACTATGACAGAACTGCAGACATTCAAATAACTGAGAAAATGAAATCTCAGATTTCATTTAGAACTCAAGAAGGGCGGGTAGGTTTTTCATTTCAAATTAAGGAATTCTACTGAGCTGCAAGCAGCAATTCTAGCCTATAGGTAATAAATCTGTGGTGAGATCCTCATTAGCATGCTAAATTTAAGTGTCCACCTGTGTATGACAGTTTGATTTCTACAGCCTGATGACACACATATACTGCCTTTTTCAAACCATCTATTTTATTCGAGACACCCACAAATGGGCTGGTACATCTGACAAAGGACCTGCTTGAGGAGATCTACATCCTTCTGAAGCAGCAGTCAGCTGCCATGGGATACTGCAGAGCATCTCAAATGGTATTAGACAACTATGTTTAGGAAACTGAATCAAGATATCTTTATATAAGCTCTCATTAGTCTTAATGGAGATGTAATCAATACAATCTATAAAGACCAGAGAGCTGAAGAGACGCTATGGTCTGTATTGACTAGGTTTTCATTGACTGTAATAGGATCATAGACATCTACTGTAACAGTGGACATCTATGCTAGATAACTAAATTTAGAATTCTTAATCTTAAACTGAATCAACACCCCAAAATCTTCATTTAGTTTAAAGAGTAGAAATAAATGTTTCCTGAAAGTTGAAGCAATTCCAAATCAAGTAATCAATGAGCACATGTCACTGCGCAGTGAGAATGTGTTTAGATTTTTAGTAGAATTTAATGAAAGTAGGAAGAACATAAGAACAGTCTCACCTGGTCAAGTCCAAGGTTCATACAGTCCAATATCCTGTCTCCCATAAGCAGATAACAAGAGAAATATAATAACAGTGTAAACCTGGTTTTACCAGGATTCTTGGTATTTTTATAGTCACAACTCCATTCTAAATATGCCTGGTTATTAGCAATATAAATAAAAGTAATAGGTACACATCTACACAACTTGAATATCTGTTCAAGCTCCCAGATTTTGAAGAGGAATCTCACTTTCCATGTGACTGTCATTAGAGAGTTTCAAAATGATATATGCATTTATTGGAGCTGATACTTGTCAGCATTTGGGCTGGATAATTTATATGAAAATAATATATAATGATTCACCAAAATAAGTATTATGAAATTCATCCCTAAATACTACTGATATGATTAGTAAAATGGAATGGTGGCTATAGAAGAAAGCTTGAGTTTTGTACTTTCAGTGTCTTCCCAGAATCATGCTAATCTGCAAAATCAATCTTCCATTTTAAAATATATTCTTTCCCTCCCTTGCCTCCCCTTTCCTTTCAGTTGAGAACTTTCAGAAAACAGTCTTGTCACATATTGACAATGACGAGATGAGAAGCTGACCTATTCACCTCAATGAGCTGAGGACTTCAGAGTGTAACTGCAATCACGGAAGCCTGATCAGGTTATGGGAGAGATTGTATGTCTGTGCCAGTGGCAACAGGGGGCTGGAACAGATGATTAAAAAAAAAAAAAAAAAAAAAAATCCTTCCTGTTCTGTGTTCTTATTTCAGTGAAACATGTTTAAGCACAAGACCTTTTCTACACTTTATTCTTTTTTTTTTTTTTTTTTTTTTTATTTCTCTCTTTTTGAACAGAAAAGTACAGGGCAGGCAAAATGTTTTGCTTCACAAGACTTTATAGATGCAAACTTCAAACCCAAATAAGAGGTAAAAAAAGTGAGAGACAAAAAGTTGTGTTTTATCTATTCTATGGCTATACTAATAAAGCAACATGCTTCTGATATTCGAGTATCATGCCATAGAGTGATTTGCTTCCATATTACTGAACTCTCCTAGCCTACCAAATACCTTGAAAATACCTATTCTGAGCTGTCCCTGGCTCATGTTGACTCGTGCTGTGCCTTAGAGAGAGACTGGAGAAATGCTGGATGCAAAAAAAAACAAAACATATCAGAGATTACTGCAATCTTTTAATAATATAGAAAATCAAATTCCAAGACCTGTCCCTTGGCCACAGGTCATATAGGCTGTACAGTCTGTATACACAGCGCAAACAACAGATATCTAAGTGTCTTAGTCAACTAAGACACTTATCAAATATCAACACGGTATCAACAGATGAAATAGCACAAGACCAGCCATGAACTTCCCCATCTTTCCTGAATTCTTGTTACCAGGTATTTTTTGATTAAAGCCTGAAAAAACAGTGGTCTTGAAAACTTCCCAGCTAACTCAATAGTCCCTATGTGACTGGTAATTAAAACGCAACTATGTAGGCATGAGTATATATCACTTTTTCTTCCTATTTATGTTCTTGGCTCTGTCTGTTATAAAACTAATGCCAATGAAACAGCAACTGGTGAATTTTAATGTGGACACTGAAACTTTAACTTCTCTGTTTGATATATTTTTGCCATTTTAATTGTAAAGCCTTAAATAACATTGACAAAGCTTTATTCTACATCAATTATATTCCTATACTAAATTCTTCATTACCGTAGAACCACAGAATCATAGGCATAGAATAGTTTGGGTTGGAAGGTACCTTAAAGATCTTCTAACTCCAACCTCCCTGCCATGAGCAGGGACACCTTCCACCAGACCAGGTTGCTCAAAGCCCCATCCAACCTGGCCTTGAACACTTCCAGGTATGGGGTATCAACCACTTCTTTGAGCAACCTGTTCCAGTGCATCATTGCCCTCATGGTGAAGAATTTCGTCCATATATCTAATCTAAATTTATCCTCTTTTAGTTAAAATTTCTTGTCCTATCACTACACTCCCTGACAGAGGGTCCCTCCCCAGCTTTCCTGAATGTACCCTTTAGGTACTGAAAGGCTGCTATAAAGTCTCCCCAGAGTCTTCTCTTTTCCAGGGTGAAAAATCCCAACTCCCTCAGTCTCCCCAGAGTCTTCTCTTTTCCAGGGTGAAAAATCCCAACTCCCTCAGCTTGTCTCCATAGGAGAAGTGCTCAAGCCCTCTGAATATTCTCATGGCCCTCTGCACTCTCTATAGTAGGTCCATGTTCTTCTTACGTTGGTGGCCATAATGCTGAACACAATACTCCAGGTGAGGTCTCACAAGGGCAGAGCAGAGTGGGAGAATCCCCTTCCTTGACCTGATGGCCATACTTCTTTTGATGCAGCCCAGGATATGGTTGGATTTCTGTGTTGAAAGCACATGTGAATTTCTGAATGTTCACAAGAATCAATCATAATTACACATGGCCCAATACAGTTGAAATCAAAACAATAGATTGGTTCATGCTGTAAAGTGCATTGGATCTAACAATTTCTGTGAGTCAATCAACTGAAAATTAGACCTGTATATTAGCATTTTAGTTATTTAACTATTACATGATGGTAAGCAAATCTCCAGAAGTCCTCTGCATGTAGCTTCACATCGTCATAAAATTAAATTATTTCAGACATATATCCTCCAAATTCCAAGGAATTATAATGATAAAAACCACAAGGCCTGACTGTCCTTTCATTAGAACTTAAAAAAAAAAAAAAAAAGTCTATACATTTTTAATTTCTGAGTTTTAATTCTGTGTTAATTTAATAAAGGAAAAAAAAATGTAAATAGAATGGAATGATTTTACTGTATTTGACCCACTATTATGCAGTTTTGAAGTAAGATCAAAAGACTATCAGCCATGATGCAGGTATTTTAAAGAACATCTAAATTAAGAAAAACAACAACAATAACAGCAACAATAATCACTTAATAAGGAGGGTACTGAAAATAATAATAATAATATTAAGCTTCAGGTTTGTCTAAAAGCTATGATCAGTAGTAGAAATTCTGTAGGGATTTTGTACCTTTAGTACAGTTCTTACTAACGTGATTTCTTAGAGAAGCTGCTTGGATTCCTAGTCCTACATCCTAACACAGAGAAAGATAACAAATGGTACACAACCTGCAGTAGCTGTCATCAGATGCTGATTTAACCATGTGCCCAGTGTTAAGATATTAGAATATTCAAAGAAAAAAATCACTGCTACAGATAAACTAGGGAAGAGAATGGGGAAAGATTAAGCTATCCAATTTTATCCTGGAGATGGACCCAGGTGCAGTCTTCTGGCTCTTTGCCAATAATTTAACAATTTAAAAACACACATTATTTACAGTTCTGCCCAATTCCTCTATCCATCAGGCATGCTTCGAGTTATGTTTATCCCATTCCAGTGAGCTATTCATTTCTCCCATACTGCTGTATAGACTGTTTATATCAAGTCGTTCTTCTTCCTTCTTCTACAACAGTTATTTAATTTTTCAAAATCTTGATTTTCTGTAGTTCTATGTTGTCTGTAAATGTTTTAGCGAAGCCAGTTTGTAATCTCAGGTAGAAGGAAGTCATTAGAACTATTGTCTTCCATGTTCATTCAAGGTGTTGCCATTCTTGATTAGACTCCCATTAGTGGTTTGATATTACTTCTCTCACGCTGACCTTCAAACCATGCCAACCATACACATTGCCCTTGTGACAAATCTCCTAGGTGTTAAAGATCAGAATATTGTAAATGCCCCATTTTAAAACAAGAAGATGAGATGGTTATGAAATGGGGTAAGTTATGTGAAAATTTCTTTCTTTACTCTTTCTTCCTCCCAGTTCCGCTCCTATTTGCTACAGTATGGACAGACCAGCAATTTCCTTTTTCCTCATGAAAAAGTAATGCTGTCCACTTTGGAGTTCATAGTCCTGCACCACTGAACAAAGGCAGAAACACAGACTGAAATGTGTTTTCCCACAAAGTGCCTTTCTATACCACAAGACTCCTCAACTCTCACTCAAGGAGATCATTTCAAGACAGGAAATAAGTTTAATTCATATACAGAGGTTTTTCTTTCCTTGTGTCTCTGATGAGATGTTCAAATCACTCCATTTTGGTGTCAGATTTGTGACATACAGACATATCTTTGAGCAATGAGGCTAAAGCCAATATCTCATTTCTGAGCAGTCATCACATGGTAATGCTTTCCAGTCACTATGGGTGCAATGGCTGTAAGCTTTCATCTATAAATTCTTTTTTAGTTGCTCATTTCTGTCAAGCTGGTCTAATCTACTTACACCTGGCACATTAATTCTTATCTTTTCCCTGCAACATTGTAATTATATGTTATTTCCAGCAATAATTAATTCTCTCTCAGGCGGGCTTTTTATAGCTTATAAGTCAAAGTGGGCTGCACCATACTAAATAATTAATTCAGATTGTGTTTTATGTCATGACACACACACAGCCCCTGGGTGTAATTGTTACGGAATTCTTTTGAGAAGAAAGTCTTTGGCTTCCAGGGGCTGTACAGACTAGAAAGCACAAATTATAATGGTTATTTCTCTCAGACCAATAGTAGGTATGATCAGTTCTTTCTATAAAAGTTCTTTCTATTTACGGCAGTTATTTCCAAAAAAAATCTTGCTACAGTATTAACCTACAGAAATATCCAGTTGCAGGCCATATGAATGATTCTAGAGTGCACATAAGTCCCTTCAGAGAAGCCTACAACAGATCATAAACTTGTCTACAGTTGCATATAACTCTTTGGTTTCTTAACTATACACAATTAAGGGACAGTCACATGACAAAATAATAATAATAATAATAATAATTAAAAAAAGTGCTATGAGGTTGTGCCTCTGAGGCACTGACAAGCTCTGTTCATAGAAAACAATCATTAAACAAAAGTTGATACTGAGGTATGGTATCTTAGCTAGAGGAAGTGCAATCTCAGATACTTCACCAATCTGGAAATATAACAAAGAAAATAAAGATGGAGGAGATGGAGAAGGAGATGGAGGAGAAGAAGAAGGAGAAAGAGAAGGAGAAGGAGAAGGAGAAGGAGAAGGAGAAAGAAGGGGAAGGTGAAGAGAAGGAGAAGGAGAAGGAGAAGGAGAAGGGGAAGGGGAAGGAGAAGGAGAAGGAGAAGGAGAAGGAGAAGGAGAAGGAGAAGG
>NW_023303727.1:0-18695 GCF_011077185.1 Oxyura jamaicensis | reverse complement strand
GAGGTTCAGTTTACTTTTCCTTCCTTCCTTTTTTTTTTTTTTTTTTTTCCCTACTCTGTTCTTAGCTGTAAGGCTGCAGAACTAAGGCAATGTACAAAATACATCAATGTTGCTATTAACCAGCAATCCCATTGTTCAGGAGCCTTAGATACTTCCAGCATGTTAGGAATAAAACTCCAGCCATTACCATCCCTGGTGTATTTTGTCCATATGTCACCTTCTTTTTGAATTTCAACTCACGGGGGATTTCTTACCATAACTGGCCACTGCTGCCAAAACTGAAGCATTCGAGTTTAAATATAATGTACTTGGACTGTAAAGAGATATGCAGGAGACAGATGGCAGGAGATGAGATTTTATTATTGTGCAGCTTCTCCCTTTAGACTAAATCCCAGGATATCCTGTTGAATTTACACTGCCAGTTGTGGTTAGAAAGAAGGAACAACCACTAGATGGCACACTGAAGGAGATAGCTTTCCATATTACAAAACATATGGCACTTCCAGATACTGACCCATACAATGAAGAAAACGGGTTACAAACAGAAAATTCAAAAGTTGAAACATCTTGCTAGTCGTGAAAGAAAGAATACTAAAAGAAGACCAGGCTCACATTACAGGGCAGACTAGAGAGAAAAGTACTGTCATTGGTATTGTTTTTCTTTCTGTCTGCAAATCAGAACTTTGGAAATGCATGCTGCTGTTCATACAGAGAGTGTGTCGGCAGAGAAAGGAGGGAACACACATGGAAGAGAACACACAAGGGAACATCTGCTCTGAGAAACAGGTTGAAAATAGCCATGTAATAGCACAACAGAAACATCTGTGTCATACACAGCCTACCATGAGCAGAGCATCAGGAGGGTTAAGCACACAAGCAAGTCTATGAGCATTAGATTCGGAAGAGGCTCACTGCTAGTCAGGAAATGCTCCACTGATCCCTTTTTCTTATTGCAATCCCATCATAATTTAAAGGAGTACAGAAGGAGATGGGGACTTGTAAGACATGGGCAGATGTTACAAGAAGGTCTGCATTACATATCAGATTGTCCAAGGAACTGTTAAGAAACTATGCTGAACAAGAGTCATAATGAAGAGACAAGCAGCAGAGAAGCAGACAAGCAGCAGACAAGCAATATTAATCAGGGCTGCTGTGCCATGCATTAACTAATATTTCTTTATTTTTATTTTTATTTTATTTTGTGAAGAGAGGAGTAATGGACTATACTTCAAATGGAGCAATATACCATATCTGTCCAAACTATAATGCACTGATGAAATTCTAGTTCAAATGCAGTGAGGAACTCTATGAGCATCAAGCTTTCCATGTGTAATTTTCATTTTAGCCATCAGGAAGCAAACTTGCTTCTTGTTCTTCAGGCTTTGGCATGGTTCCTGTTACTCTCCATATAATCTATTTTTCCTTAAATAAAGAAAGGAAAGGATCTAGTTCACTAAACTTTCAAAGGCTCCTGCAACAAATACATCCAATCCATACCCACATTTGCATGTAGGTGGAGGAGCTGATGTGAATATATTACTTATATGCACAAAAAAAAAAAAAAAAAAAAAAAAAAAAAAAGTACTTTTGCATTATTCCTGAGCTGCATATGTATAATCCTCCTTGGAAATATGCAAATACTGACTATGCAAATTCATCATTTCTTTCTGCACATATCCTTAGTACAACCCACCCATTTCTCAGACCATAGCCAATATTATTCTGGGAGATTTCGAAAGTATGTCAGAGCAGGAGGGATTCCAGAAAATTTTTTACACCTATGAACTGACATTTAATAGGCTTTCCTAGTCCGTCAGAGACATTTTTGTTATATTATTATAAGATATAATTATTTGCTAAATGTTAAAATCATTTTTAATAGAGAAAGCCATTACTTTGTAAACAGGTTGCTTAAAAAAATAAATTCATAGATAAAAATTGGTGGATCTATAAGAGACAGAAAATAATACACTGCCTTAAAACAACTGAAAAAAAAAGTAGTGCTTGTTTCAGTCTGACAGTTGGTCTTGATGGGGTTGTCTTTGGTGAAGGGAAGAGGGTATGACATGGAAAAAACACTGTAGACCACAGTCTTTCAAAGTGGTTGATGACACCATTATAACAAAATTACCAGCCACAAATATAGCTTAAAAATATAAAATAAAATAAAATAAAATAAAATAAAATAAAATAAAATAAAATAAAATAAAATAAAATAAAATAAATAAATAAATAAAAGGCTATTTTAGAAAACAAAATCAACATTTTGACTGCCTGTTCTTCCAAAATGGTTTGACTTCCTTCCCTACTTACAAGGTTAGACTTACCTTAAATAGTAATGTAGTCAGTTGGCAACATTGCCAACTATGTGTCAGGAATGGCTAGTATGGAAGAAAAGATTTCCTTATGTGCTCATATCAGAGAACTCATCAAAAAAATGGCTGTGAAAAAGCTGAAAAAAATCTGGGTGTGAAAGAACTGGTCACCAGAAGCTTTGCCAGCAAGACTGCTGTCATTTTTTTTCACACTTCCTTTCATACTCATCACAATCTTCCTCCTCCGCCTCCTCTTCATTGGGACAGTAAGTCTTGGATGGGCTCCCAGATTTAACATCAGGGAAAGAAAAAGGACCAAATGTCTGAAGAAATCCTAAGGGTTTTGACCAACCATTAAGAAAAGCAAATGTTTTCTGCTTAGAGACCAAGCTTTTTAAATACCTGTCACCAACCAAGGAAAATGAAATTATTATGTCTTAATTTCTTAATCTGTTTTGTTGTTTGTTGTTTGTTTTTTCCTGGTGTCCACAAATTGACCAGACTCCTCTATGAGCAAATAAAATAAACGTCTCTAGGGAATTTACAGCGAAATGTAGGGGAAGGAAGGTAGTACAAAAAAAATAAAAATAAAAAATGAAGATACTGAGAAAAGGTAGAGGGAAGATGAGTGAGCAACAGTATCTCTCAGACACTTTTGCAAAGCCTTATGTTTTTCATTGCACATAGAATACAAGGATTACAGAAACAAATTAAGACAGCACTTGGAAAGGTAGATTGGAACTAAAAGGGGGGGGGGGGCGGGGGGGGGAGGAAGGGGGGGGAGAGACAGACCCATATATGAGGCAGATGAATGAAGTAAGATGGACAGTATAAAAATGAACATTTGGAGGATGAAAGCAACTTAAGAGCTGAAAGATCCAAAAGCAATAACCAATTGATTAAAGCACCCAACAAAGCAGAAGCTGAAGAAAATGATAAAAGCCAGGGTTGTTTGCTGATACTAGGTTGGCTGGTGCTTGTTTACTGGAGCAAAGGCAACAAGGTATACCTCACATGTTTAACGTGCAGGACAATAAGGATTCACCCTGAATAACCCAAAAGGCCTGAGGATGGATAAACAACTGACTGGCAAGGAAATGAGCGTAGCTTTACTGAAGTCAGACAAACTCAGATGGGAAATGTGGCATTAATTTTAAGCATATGGCATGAATGATAAACCACTGGAACAAACTATTGAGAGAGGAGGTGGACTCACCATCTGTTGATACTTTCAAAAATAAGATTGCATATCTTTCTGGAAAATAAATATTTTATACAAGCACATGTTACTGAGTTCAAAACAGAAGCAGCTGTGGGAAATTTAAAGTCTGTGAAAAAATACATCATCAGAAGAGTTGAACTAATAGTCTCTCTATCCTATAAATCTGTAAAGCTTTCCCAGGAGCAACTTTGGAGTAGTAAAGTGGTATCAAATGGCAGAGGAAAAATAAGCCATTGATCCCAATATGCAGAGTGATACAAAACAGACCATAATAGTTAAATCTTGTTTATGTGTTTGTGTTTACATGTTTAAATAAAAGATAAATAAGAAAAAAAAAATGGAAACCATATTTGAGGTTCTCTTCAAACTCAAAAAGCTGTGCTCTTCTGTCATCTCGGCAGTAAAATGACTGTGATACTGTCAATTAGGAGGTGATACTGTAAATTATGAAGTGACAGATTAAAATGAAGTAGTGAAATATATCTGAATCTTAGTCCCACATATCTCTGCTTGGATTAGGATTTAGCTCCTGATAGTTTGTATCCTTTGCTAATTAAAATCAAATATTCACAGATGGAAAGCTTCTTTATACACTTGACCCATGTTACTCTAGTTGAAATCAAGACTAACCCATTGCAACTACCAAGCTGAAATCTGTTTTCCCTTTGTCACAGAATGCTACAACTTCTGTAACAGCCCATGACAGCAAACTGTCATCCTTCAAAAATAATACAAGCTTTTCTCCCCAGTCACTGTATTTTATGAAAGCTATAGTTCCAGAAAGCCAAATTGTGAGACAATAATAATAATAATAATGAATAAATAAAATAAAAATAAAATAAAATAAAAAAAAATAAAATAAAATAATAAGATAAAATAAATAAAATAAAGAAATAAGAAGACAAAAACAAGTTATTCCCATTCTTATTTTTCTCAACATCACTCAAAGTCTCCATAGTCTCAAAAAAAGAATTTCTCCTCTGCCAGGAGAAATTTTATCAAAGGCAAACACCTACAGTGTAATGCCTTGTATCTGAGCTTGTCACCCCACCTCTATTTAGAGACAGCAGAAAGAGATAAACACTTCTAAGATATGATTCTTCCTGTTTTATAGTCATTGTCTAAAAAGGGCAGATGAAAGTGGATTTCATTTAAGAGGAAGACGAGTAGAAAATGCAGCATGGACTTCTAAACTTATGTGAAATGAATTCCACTCTACCTGTCTCTTTCTGAAACAGAAGAGATCTGGGATATTTCAGATCTTCTAATCCTCATATAAATGGTGATATATGGTATACTTCTGTGTGACACTACATCTTTAACTTGGGTTGACTCGCTCACTTGGATTAAAGCATTGACAAAAAATCTTTACAGTTTTCACTCCAGAAAATGTTGCCTATAATCTTCTAGAAACTTTTGGTAGGATGCAACAGTCTAAGTGAAGGGACATTTTAGCTATCTTGGGATAACCAAGACACCTTCATAGATGGGAGATACAAGATAGGGCCTGCAGCCTTCAATGTAACCCTCCAGATAAAAGTCAAAGTCACTGCATCCTGAAAGGCTATGAAATCCTACTTTCTTGTTGCCAATTCAGTTTCAGTCCTTTTGGTTTAAGCAACCCAGACTGAGACATTAATTTCCTTTGCTGTATAGACTCAGAATCATGGAATTATATGGAATTATGGTTTGGGTTGGAAGAGACTTTACAGATCATCTAGCTCCATCTGTCCTATCATGGACAGCAATATCTTCCATTCGACCTGATAGTTCCAAGTCCTTTCCAACCTGGCCTTATCCCACAGCCTCTCTGGGCAGCCTGTTGCATTATGTTATCATTACCTAGGATTCTGAAACAGGTAATCAAACTTTATCTATCAGCACTGGTGGGTAACGAATGTTTACCCTAGAGGAGTCTAAGAAAAACTTTGCACTTCACTTATTTTTGTGCTCCAGTTCCACTTTCATGCCCTATCTTTACTTCAAGGGATATGGAAAATCATTTCAATGTACATAATTATACTACTAAGTCATACTTTTCCACATATTTCTCAGACATACATATATATTAAGCAACAACAAAAACAAATGCCAACTTTGTTTTCCTCTGTGGAAATTTTGACACCGACAGACCTGCCTAATTTAACCCAGTATTATATGTAAATGAGTATTTCACATTACACCACTCTTTTGTTCTTGTTTATTTTAAAATCTTAACATTTACAAATTTGTTACATAGAACATTTATTTTATATTAAATTTAATTAATAGGAACTATTCACAGTCATTTGAAATGCACTCCACGTTGATTGAAATAATTAGTGTAGGGCTACTCAATATTTACTTAAGATATGAAACTAAAGGGATTTGATAAAATTAATTAGCAGGAACTAATTATAGTTAGGATATGAGTTAGGGTTTAATAAATATAATTACAGAGTACAAATGATGGATTCTTAATTAATAGACACTAGTTGCCAAACATTGAAGAGAGATTATCATATTTCTGTGCAGGGCATGTTATTCAGCACACCTTCAGTTGCAGTGGAAATAGTGACATTTAAAGTATTCAAGAAGGGGTTAGTGAGGGAGTTAAAAACAGATAAACTAGTTAATTTCAATTTTGCATTGAAAGTATCAGATCAGTTAAGAAAATGCTGTCATCTAAAAATGGATAAATTCCTGCTTGTCGTTTATGGGCATATGGCGCAATGGGTATGGGACAAAATTTTAGAGGTATTTAGGCATTTAATAATGGTGATAGGTTCCTGATGGGATTTTCAGTATTACTTAGCTGTTTTTGAATATTCAGTTTGGCACCTGTACTTTTCTTTTATGTGTCTAACTCTCTCTAAAAATAAAGCCTTCATTTTATCTGTGCCTTACTATCCTGCCTAAAAATGAGGATAATAATTCTCCCCTACCTTAGAGAAAGGTATTTTCGGTATAATTTCTTCAAAGACTGTGAAGTAATCAACTACCATAGTATTAGTGGCTGTATAAATATTATGATACATTTGCTCTCTATTTTGAGGCAGAAAGCTGGCCGAGTTTTAAATTAACTTTCTGCATTTGCACTCTCCATCCAGTTAGGGTTCATTAAACCCTAGGATTTCTTAATATATGTCTACATCACAATCCAGAAACATGACTGCTCTATCATGGACTGGTATTTGACCTGTATGTTAGCACACCACTGGTAGGGTGAAAGTGAGAGGACACATATTTCTATTGTTCAAAATTTTGAAGAAGTTGATAAAAATCACAGCTACTGACCAACCAGTGTGGTAAGATGTTCAATTTCATTTGGATGAAGAGAAAACTAGTCTATGGCATCTTTTATTTTCCTTTAGCCAACCCAAAGGATTGATTTAAAGAACACTCACCAGTTTGGTCTGAACCAAAAACATCCTAACTCACAAGAAATCAAATTCCTGACTTAACCTGAAAGTCATGAAGTTATGAAAGGACACAAAAATGCATGTTTACACTGTAAATTCTGTCCAGAATAGAAATTTCTGTGAGCTCTGTATTTTCCTTTTAAGAATTCAGGGGGAGACTGAGGTAAAGGTGGGGTAGTTTGCCCTAGCAGATTTCTTCCACTCACCTCACCCTGGAATTCTGTGATTAGTAGACTAGTCCAGACTGAACTAGTAGACTGGACTAGATTCTCTCAAGAGGTCCTTTCCAACATAAACAATGCTGAGATGAGCAACTGTATGAGCAACTGTTACCTGGAACTGAAAAGTACACCTGTCTCTTTCTAGGACAGGAAGCACATTAGATTTGAGGCATCTTGCTCCACCCACCACCATTTCCACATATACAATTAGCTCATTTCAGAACACAACTATGTACCCAAACTGTAAGAGATGTTATATATTCTGATTCCAAGTATTTGGGCTCTAACCCAAGAAATGTAATGATTTGACCCAATAGGTAAATTCTTGGCTTCTGGTTAGGCTCCCACCTTCTCGTAGAAATATTTGGTTTGGTTGGAATGGGCCTTGGATACCTTATAATCTGCCAACATATATATATTTCTAACAGTTTGGCATTACACTGCTGCCATCAACTGAATATCCAGCTGGTGCAGAAATGCAAAGGAACACCTTCCTCATAGCAGCTCAAGGGATTATCTTTTTGCCAAGTATCCTGTAGAGAGAGTCAGTCAAGAAAAGTGTGAGATCAGGCCAAAGAAGGGAATGTATTGAATCATAATTTCACCCAGGCATTGTTCCCCAGTCAAGTCACCTTATACCTGCTGTTTAAGGCTTATTCAGAAATTACTTTATTAGATTTAATTCATTTTCTTCTCCTATCTTTTAAATGTCACTGTAAAGAGAGGTGAAGGCTTTAAAATTCACTCAGTGCAAACAAACAACAACAACAAAAAACACTTCATCTTTTCTCTCCCAAAATTCAATATAAAATTACCAAAAAATAATAAAAAAAATCAATATTTTATACTTGCCATAAGTTTTAAAGAGTATTAAGTCCACCAATTTTATTAGAGATGCTTTAATAATATTACATTATTTTATGTGTCATTCATAATAGCAATAAGAATGTAAAATAATGTCTTTCCATTTATCAGTGTCTTAATGACTTACTACCAGGTTCCTAACAGAGCCAATAGCAAAATTCCCAAAAGTGCTCCAAAGGCCAAATTACAGCAGACATTGATGAGCAAAAGCAAGAAGGGTAATGATCAGATACTTTCATCTTTCCAAACTGTATCTGACTCAGATTGAGAAACAGCATGATCTGGTCCCCATGGCCTTCGAGATAAGTGTGCATAGACTGATGGCAGGAAGCCACTCCTCCAGAAATAACTGAGGGAAAACTGGTAATCAGCAACATGTTGGCCACCACACCCCAATTTAAACATCAGAAATTGCTTCTTTTGGGAATAGAATTCAGACTGCAACCCATAAACCAGTAAGAGTTACGTTCTTGCATAAAGCTTCACCTTTTAATAGTTAGATGGTCATCTCTCCTGAGTGGCTACATTTTGCAGATTTACAGGATCTAGGGCACAGGAATACAAAAGAGTGTTCCTCACTGACAGTGATGGGGAGAAAGACAGGGCTGAATATTGAACAGAAAGGAGCAAATTTTTAACAGAGATGTAGTGCAGGTTTAGAGGCTGATTCCCCCATTTTTTGTGTATCTTAATAAAAATTATAATTTAAAATTGAATGAAATGCATGCATGCATAAAGGACAGGAAATGAAACATCCAGCATTTAAAGTAGATGTATAGCAGAACACATAATTTATTTACATTATTTTTTTTCCTTTGTCCTTAAACGAACTGTTACAGCAGCAGGGGAGGGAGAGAAATCCTTCATATGTTTGTACTGAAAGGAATTTTAAATACATAAAGACAAACTGGGAATAGCTGCCAAACTGTGGCTATAAACTGCAGCTCTTCCTTTGCATGCTTTCTCTTCTAAAGCTTACCTTGAAGGCAACAGTAACAGACTCTCATGCAATTTCTACCTTGCTCCTTTACTCTAAGCAGTGCTGACAGACACATCACTGCAAGTTTGTTTCTTTATCCAACAGTAGTACACACCTTAGAGGAGACCTCACAAGTCTGAAGAGTTAAAGTGCCTTCTCCACCCACTCATCTACTTTTTCCTGTCATTATCACGCAATAGGTTATTGTTTTTCAGCATGGCTTCTCTCCATTGCTTTGACACAGTGATCTCACGCCTAAGTGTATAGCAAAAAGATAATTGTCACTATGGGATAAACATGTCAGAAAATGCATGGTTCATCTTTATTGGTGAAATCTTGGTAACATGCATATAGTGCTGGATCATACACATCCACTTGAGCAAAACTCTCAACACATTCAAACCAAATGCTGAAATAATCAGCTGAAAACCATGCCAGCCATAAATGCAAGCAAGGAAAACCTGTGTGACCCACTGATTAAAAACAAACAAACAAACAAACAAAAAAAACAGGTCGTGGTCAAGACATTGCAGTTAATCCTATTGTCTCATATTGTCTCATCTACAGACTTTTATTCATAACCACTAGGAAATTACTTAACTGCTCCTTTCTCCTATTCTGTACAAATAGATTGGTTTGCGGGTGTTCAAGTAAAGTTTAGACTTGGCACTTAGAGACATGGTTTAGTGGGTGACATTGGTAGTAGGGTGATGGTTGGACCAGATGACCCTGAAGGTCTTTTTTTAACCCTATTGATTCTATGATTCTATGATTCTATGTGTAATTGTAACATTTCCAGATCAGGTTTATGGACATACTGTAGCACAAACTCAACAGAGATTATCCAGTTTGAATCAGCTACACTCACAGTTTCTGAAAGGATTTGTCCCACAGTATAACAGTGCCTCCACAAAAAATCCAGTTAGAAATCTTGTAAGAAGTGGTATAGTCTCAGTTCAACAGCAAAGGTGATGTCCTGCTGGGGCAAAACAAGTGCAGTTTCCCTCAGCCCCCTCTCCTTTTACTGGGAGCTGACCTCTTAGAGAAGGTAACAGAGGGGACCTGTGAGCTCCTGGGAATAGGAGACGCTACCCTTCCAGGTCACTGATATGAGGGGTAGAGAGTGACACAGCCACCACCACCACCCCCAGCTACTTCTTAGGAAAAATCACTGAATCTGAATAAGAAGATTTAAATGGATATCATTGTTATTTCTTTTGTTATTTAGGAAAAAACTCATTTTGGAACATGCTATGCCTGTGTTTCTGAACTTGTTAAAATAATTAATGAATACCCACTAGCTTCTGAAATGAGTGGCTGCATTATCTAATTTTCCATCTCTTCTGATCATGCCTCCTTTTATATTAACACAATGTGTCTTTGAATCTATTCTGGCCTGTGCTTCCATGACCATGAGAGAGTTTGCAGCCATTACTTCCACAATCCTCTCCATGCATTTGCTGTCACATTGATCAGCAGCTGCCAGAAATTTTGTCTACTGTTGATGAAGACATCACATCTTCCTGTCTATACCACTGTCACTTCTTTACAAGTACACTGCTAAACTGGCCAAATCCACATTGAGATTAACAGCTTAGTGGGAATGGACATTTCATCTAAAAAATAAGGATGGTCAGAGTTTCAGTCAAAAGTCTGTCTTGTATTTGGCAGTAGAGCAGACTAGGGTGCTCAAGGTGTGCCAATTCTTACAGCTGCAAAAATGATGTGAAATGCTAGATGCCTGTTTCCCAGTTCTTCATGTTTCTCCCTGTTTCTGACTAGACAGATTAAAGGTGGTTCTTTGGATAAGAACCTGGATAAAAGCTTGAATTTGTCTACATGGAAGGGTAGAAATAGATAATAATTGTGCTCCTACACTAACTCAGATTTTCCTTAGAAGTTATTAAAACCATAATAATGAGTTTTGATAGGACTTTAAATCATAATTCATTAGTTCAGAGTCTTTGGCTACTGTGAAGTAAAAAAAAAAAATGTGTCCAATAGAAAACTGTCTAAGAGCTGTCTTTTGTCTGGATCCTGGCTTCTTGGTGAAAGCAGCTGGCACTGGACATGGTCAGAGGTAGTTTGCTGAAAGGTCCCGCTCTATGCTGAATTT
This sequence comes from Oxyura jamaicensis, assembly GCF_011077185.1. Classification (NCBI taxonomy): domain Eukaryota; kingdom Metazoa; phylum Chordata; class Aves; order Anseriformes; family Anatidae; genus Oxyura; species Oxyura jamaicensis. The sequence continues at coordinate 7,577 of NW_023303727.1, read as the reverse complement.
TTTTACCATTCAGAAAATGGTTCTGCCCCCACCTGCAGATCAGTGAAATACTGTAATGATCCAATATCAAGAGGAAGATTATTATAAGGACTCATGTTATTAGTCTGGTTGTATAACTTGAAAATGTAGACAGATAACTCATTTCTCTCCATAACACAGATCAGTTCTAGAGATATCTAATACCACTCCTTCTGCTTTTTAGTTTCTGTCAAGGAAACATTTTCATTTTAAAAAGGATTTATGGAGAACTGGACATTTCTAAACCAACTGAGCTTTGAGGTGGAATTTCCCCACTTTTTTATTTGGGCTGAAAGGACATTTTTCAGTCTAAAATAGATAAAGAAAAAAGAACATAAAACACATTTATCTGTTGCAAAAGCAGGAAACCCCCTGACTTTTGAACATGGACAGATCTCTTCTACTTTTCAAGTAGCTAAATCTCTCTGAAACTGCTGATTTTAATCCTTGACTTGCATTAATCCTTATCTCGAGGATAAAAGGCCATCGCCATTATGAAGATTTCTTTTTCCTCCCATCAGTAATATGATATACTATAAAATGCAGCTAATCTCTCTAAACATTAACTGTACTTTCCCTTAAGGAAAATTCCCTGGATTTAGATACATTCAAAAACTTTGGGATGGCTTTCTCAATCTCTGTTAGCAACTTCTGAAAATTATGTGTTTTTGTTTCTTTGTTTACAATTACAATAGAAGGCAAAAAGAACTGGTTTTGAATTCGTCGGGTTTTGGTCTTAAAGTCCTACTCACAAGAGGGATTGTTTTTTCATGAAGTTCTTTGGCTTCATAGGGAAAGCCTTTATTCAAGTAACTCTGTTGGGAAACAGAATTTATGATATTCATGCTATGATTAACTAAAGAAATTCATGAGCTGTACCACTGAATTCAGGAGCAGTGGCTTCAGCTGAGAGGATATAGAATCCTCAGACAGAGCTGCACAACTAGAGGTGTCACAAGGTCTTGCAAATTTTAGGTAAGTTTCATAGTAATTTGTTTTTTTTTTTTTTCTTTTCTTTATTCTTTTTTTTTTTTTTCATTAAATCCTCTATTCCTGTAGAAAATAGGTATGTAGAATTTCACCTTCCTTCTTATAGTGTGTGTTTGTGTTTAAGTTTCTATTCTCTAGCTGCAGGGAGGCTTGCAAGTACTGCTCTGCAGTGCAGATGGTAGAAAAAAAAAAAAAAATAGGTAATAAGATGCTTTATTTTATAATATGATTCCAGGGTTCCTGATTCACATTTTCTGGATGCTGAGGTTACATCCAGATTGCATTGGACTTTCATTTATATTTGAATACCAGGATTGTTGTCCACACTGCTTCAGCTGGTCTTCTGCTGAAGGGTAATAAGTAAACTATTATGGTCTTGAACACATACCAAAGCCATTTACTCACAAGACTTGTGTTTAGGGAAAATATAAAAGTACGAGAATCGTTTCTTGCCCTGCCAGTTAGAAGCCCCAGGCAATATGATACATGAGGAGAAAAAAAAAAAAAAAAAAAAAAAAAAAAAAAGAGAGAGGAGAGAGAGAAAACACAAATATCTAAATGAAGCAGCAAGACAACATATGCACCAAGTCCTTCATTTTGCAGTTATCTTCATTATCCCTCTCCTACTATGACAGAACTGCAGACATTCAAATAACTGAGAAAATGAAATCTCAGATTTCATTTAGAACTCAAGAAGGGCGGGTAGGTTTTTCATTTCAAATTAAGGAATTCTACTGAGCTGCAAGCAGCAATTCTAGCCTATAGGTAATAAATCTGTGGTGAGATCCTCATTAGCATGCTAAATTTAAGTGTCCACCTGTGTATGACAGTTTGATTTCTACAGCCTGATGACACACATATACTGCCTTTTTCAAACCATCTATTTTATTCGAGACACCCACAAATGGGCTGGTACATCTGACAAAGGACCTGCTTGAGGAGATCTACATCCTTCTGAAGCAGCAGTCAGCTGCCATGGGATACTGCAGAGCATCTCAAATGGTATTAGACAACTATGTTTAGGAAACTGAATCAAGATATCTTTATATAAGCTCTCATTAGTCTTAATGGAGATGTAATCAATACAATCTATAAAGACCAGAGAGCTGAAGAGACGCTATGGTCTGTATTGACTAGGTTTTCATTGACTGTAATAGGATCATAGACATCTACTGTAACAGTGGACATCTATGCTAGATAACTAAATTTAGAATTCTTAATCTTAAACTGAATCAACACCCCAAAATCTTCATTTAGTTTAAAGAGTAGAAATAAATGTTTCCTGAAAGTTGAAGCAATTCCAAATCAAGTAATCAATGAGCACATGTCACTGCGCAGTGAGAATGTGTTTAGATTTTTAGTAGAATTTAATGAAAGTAGGAAGAACATAAGAACAGTCTCACCTGGTCAAGTCCAAGGTTCATACAGTCCAATATCCTGTCTCCCATAAGCAGATAACAAGAGAAATATAATAACAGTGTAAACCTGGTTTTACCAGGATTCTTGGTATTTTTATAGTCACAACTCCATTCTAAATATGCCTGGTTATTAGCAATATAAATAAAAGTAATAGGTACACATCTACACAACTTGAATATCTGTTCAAGCTCCCAGATTTTGAAGAGGAATCTCACTTTCCATGTGACTGTCATTAGAGAGTTTCAAAATGATATATGCATTTATTGGAGCTGATACTTGTCAGCATTTGGGCTGGATAATTTATATGAAAATAATATATAATGATTCACCAAAATAAGTATTATGAAATTCATCCCTAAATACTACTGATATGATTAGTAAAATGGAATGGTGGCTATAGAAGAAAGCTTGAGTTTTGTACTTTCAGTGTCTTCCCAGAATCATGCTAATCTGCAAAATCAATCTTCCATTTTAAAATATATTCTTTCCCTCCCTTGCCTCCCCTTTCCTTTCAGTTGAGAACTTTCAGAAAACAGTCTTGTCACATATTGACAATGACGAGATGAGAAGCTGACCTATTCACCTCAATGAGCTGAGGACTTCAGAGTGTAACTGCAATCACGGAAGCCTGATCAGGTTATGGGAGAGATTGTATGTCTGTGCCAGTGGCAACAGGGGGCTGGAACAGATGATTAAAAAAAAAAAAAAAAAAAAAAATCCTTCCTGTTCTGTGTTCTTATTTCAGTGAAACATGTTTAAGCACAAGACCTTTTCTACACTTTATTCTTTTTTTTTTTTTTTTTTTTTTTATTTCTCTCTTTTTGAACAGAAAAGTACAGGGCAGGCAAAATGTTTTGCTTCACAAGACTTTATAGATGCAAACTTCAAACCCAAATAAGAGGTAAAAAAAGTGAGAGACAAAAAGTTGTGTTTTATCTATTCTATGGCTATACTAATAAAGCAACATGCTTCTGATATTCGAGTATCATGCCATAGAGTGATTTGCTTCCATATTACTGAACTCTCCTAGCCTACCAAATACCTTGAAAATACCTATTCTGAGCTGTCCCTGGCTCATGTTGACTCGTGCTGTGCCTTAGAGAGAGACTGGAGAAATGCTGGATGCAAAAAAAAACAAAACATATCAGAGATTACTGCAATCTTTTAATAATATAGAAAATCAAATTCCAAGACCTGTCCCTTGGCCACAGGTCATATAGGCTGTACAGTCTGTATACACAGCGCAAACAACAGATATCTAAGTGTCTTAGTCAACTAAGACACTTATCAAATATCAACACGGTATCAACAGATGAAATAGCACAAGACCAGCCATGAACTTCCCCATCTTTCCTGAATTCTTGTTACCAGGTATTTTTTGATTAAAGCCTGAAAAAACAGTGGTCTTGAAAACTTCCCAGCTAACTCAATAGTCCCTATGTGACTGGTAATTAAAACGCAACTATGTAGGCATGAGTATATATCACTTTTTCTTCCTATTTATGTTCTTGGCTCTGTCTGTTATAAAACTAATGCCAATGAAACAGCAACTGGTGAATTTTAATGTGGACACTGAAACTTTAACTTCTCTGTTTGATATATTTTTGCCATTTTAATTGTAAAGCCTTAAATAACATTGACAAAGCTTTATTCTACATCAATTATATTCCTATACTAAATTCTTCATTACCGTAGAACCACAGAATCATAGGCATAGAATAGTTTGGGTTGGAAGGTACCTTAAAGATCTTCTAACTCCAACCTCCCTGCCATGAGCAGGGACACCTTCCACCAGACCAGGTTGCTCAAAGCCCCATCCAACCTGGCCTTGAACACTTCCAGGTATGGGGTATCAACCACTTCTTTGAGCAACCTGTTCCAGTGCATCATTGCCCTCATGGTGAAGAATTTCGTCCATATATCTAATCTAAATTTATCCTCTTTTAGTTAAAATTTCTTGTCCTATCACTACACTCCCTGACAGAGGGTCCCTCCCCAGCTTTCCTGAATGTACCCTTTAGGTACTGAAAGGCTGCTATAAAGTCTCCCCAGAGTCTTCTCTTTTCCAGGGTGAAAAATCCCAACTCCCTCAGTCTCCCCAGAGTCTTCTCTTTTCCAGGGTGAAAAATCCCAACTCCCTCAGCTTGTCTCCATAGGAGAAGTGCTCAAGCCCTCTGAATATTCTCATGGCCCTCTGCACTCTCTATAGTAGGTCCATGTTCTTCTTACGTTGGTGGCCATAATGCTGAACACAATACTCCAGGTGAGGTCTCACAAGGGCAGAGCAGAGTGGGAGAATCCCCTTCCTTGACCTGATGGCCATACTTCTTTTGATGCAGCCCAGGATATGGTTGGATTTCTGTGTTGAAAGCACATGTGAATTTCTGAATGTTCACAAGAATCAATCATAATTACACATGGCCCAATACAGTTGAAATCAAAACAATAGATTGGTTCATGCTGTAAAGTGCATTGGATCTAACAATTTCTGTGAGTCAATCAACTGAAAATTAGACCTGTATATTAGCATTTTAGTTATTTAACTATTACATGATGGTAAGCAAATCTCCAGAAGTCCTCTGCATGTAGCTTCACATCGTCATAAAATTAAATTATTTCAGACATATATCCTCCAAATTCCAAGGAATTATAATGATAAAAACCACAAGGCCTGACTGTCCTTTCATTAGAACTTAAAAAAAAAAAAAAAAAGTCTATACATTTTTAATTTCTGAGTTTTAATTCTGTGTTAATTTAATAAAGGAAAAAAAAATGTAAATAGAATGGAATGATTTTACTGTATTTGACCCACTATTATGCAGTTTTGAAGTAAGATCAAAAGACTATCAGCCATGATGCAGGTATTTTAAAGAACATCTAAATTAAGAAAAACAACAACAATAACAGCAACAATAATCACTTAATAAGGAGGGTACTGAAAATAATAATAATAATATTAAGCTTCAGGTTTGTCTAAAAGCTATGATCAGTAGTAGAAATTCTGTAGGGATTTTGTACCTTTAGTACAGTTCTTACTAACGTGATTTCTTAGAGAAGCTGCTTGGATTCCTAGTCCTACATCCTAACACAGAGAAAGATAACAAATGGTACACAACCTGCAGTAGCTGTCATCAGATGCTGATTTAACCATGTGCCCAGTGTTAAGATATTAGAATATTCAAAGAAAAAAATCACTGCTACAGATAAACTAGGGAAGAGAATGGGGAAAGATTAAGCTATCCAATTTTATCCTGGAGATGGACCCAGGTGCAGTCTTCTGGCTCTTTGCCAATAATTTAACAATTTAAAAACACACATTATTTACAGTTCTGCCCAATTCCTCTATCCATCAGGCATGCTTCGAGTTATGTTTATCCCATTCCAGTGAGCTATTCATTTCTCCCATACTGCTGTATAGACTGTTTATATCAAGTCGTTCTTCTTCCTTCTTCTACAACAGTTATTTAATTTTTCAAAATCTTGATTTTCTGTAGTTCTATGTTGTCTGTAAATGTTTTAGCGAAGCCAGTTTGTAATCTCAGGTAGAAGGAAGTCATTAGAACTATTGTCTTCCATGTTCATTCAAGGTGTTGCCATTCTTGATTAGACTCCCATTAGTGGTTTGATATTACTTCTCTCACGCTGACCTTCAAACCATGCCAACCATACACATTGCCCTTGTGACAAATCTCCTAGGTGTTAAAGATCAGAATATTGTAAATGCCCCATTTTAAAACAAGAAGATGAGATGGTTATGAAATGGGGTAAGTTATGTGAAAATTTCTTTCTTTACTCTTTCTTCCTCCCAGTTCCGCTCCTATTTGCTACAGTATGGACAGACCAGCAATTTCCTTTTTCCTCATGAAAAAGTAATGCTGTCCACTTTGGAGTTCATAGTCCTGCACCACTGAACAAAGGCAGAAACACAGACTGAAATGTGTTTTCCCACAAAGTGCCTTTCTATACCACAAGACTCCTCAACTCTCACTCAAGGAGATCATTTCAAGACAGGAAATAAGTTTAATTCATATACAGAGGTTTTTCTTTCCTTGTGTCTCTGATGAGATGTTCAAATCACTCCATTTTGGTGTCAGATTTGTGACATACAGACATATCTTTGAGCAATGAGGCTAAAGCCAATATCTCATTTCTGAGCAGTCATCACATGGTAATGCTTTCCAGTCACTATGGGTGCAATGGCTGTAAGCTTTCATCTATAAATTCTTTTTTAGTTGCTCATTTCTGTCAAGCTGGTCTAATCTACTTACACCTGGCACATTAATTCTTATCTTTTCCCTGCAACATTGTAATTATATGTTATTTCCAGCAATAATTAATTCTCTCTCAGGCGGGCTTTTTATAGCTTATAAGTCAAAGTGGGCTGCACCATACTAAATAATTAATTCAGATTGTGTTTTATGTCATGACACACACACAGCCCCTGGGTGTAATTGTTACGGAATTCTTTTGAGAAGAAAGTCTTTGGCTTCCAGGGGCTGTACAGACTAGAAAGCACAAATTATAATGGTTATTTCTCTCAGACCAATAGTAGGTATGATCAGTTCTTTCTATAAAAGTTCTTTCTATTTACGGCAGTTATTTCCAAAAAAAATCTTGCTACAGTATTAACCTACAGAAATATCCAGTTGCAGGCCATATGAATGATTCTAGAGTGCACATAAGTCCCTTCAGAGAAGCCTACAACAGATCATAAACTTGTCTACAGTTGCATATAACTCTTTGGTTTCTTAACTATACACAATTAAGGGACAGTCACATGACAAAATAATAATAATAATAATAATAATTAAAAAAAGTGCTATGAGGTTGTGCCTCTGAGGCACTGACAAGCTCTGTTCATAGAAAACAATCATTAAACAAAAGTTGATACTGAGGTATGGTATCTTAGCTAGAGGAAGTGCAATCTCAGATACTTCACCAATCTGGAAATATAACAAAGAAAATAAAGATGGAGGAGATGGAGAAGGAGATGGAGGAGAAGAAGAAGGAGAAAGAGAAGGAGAAGGAGAAGGAGAAGGAGAAGGAGAAAGAAGGGGAAGGTGAAGAGAAGGAGAAGGAGAAGGAGAAGGAGAAGGGGAAGGGGAAGGAGAAGGAGAAGGAGAAGGAGAAGGAGAAGGAGAAGGAGAAGG
>NW_023303726.1:0-6948 GCF_011077185.1 Oxyura jamaicensis | reverse complement strand
GTTTCATTTGGCAGGAGTAGCAGGAATGTCATTTTTTTTTTTTTTTTTCCCCACTTCTTTGTTTTTGTTTGAAATGATTTAGCAAGAAATAGCAAGAATATTTATCAAAGCCTTGTGAATTTTCTAGCCAGGAAGGTGATATTGTTATGCCAGTTTTATTATACAAAGACTGGAGAGAAGCTCATGCTCATGGGGATATGACAGAAACCAAGGCAACACAGCAAAACAGGAGCTCCATAATTCAAAATGCAGGGACAAACCAAACAGAGCCCCATGATAAATTTCCAAGAAGATACTTACTTCAAAGGCCTATGCGGCCTCCTTCTGGCATTGTGGTCCTGGTCCCAAAGTCCACTACAGAAGGCATTAGTCATCTCTTAATCTAACCTTAGCTTTCCTAGTCGTAGCCTAACTGCATCAGGAAATGAGTCACACCTGAGAGCAAAAAATGGCATGCTTGGCTTTTTAGTGAGTGAAATCTGCCTCATCCTTTGAGGGTGTCCATGGCTCCTTTTCAAAACCATGATCTCAGACGTGTCTCAGCTGGATTTTGTGATCATTCAGACATATTTTCTCCTCTCAAACAGCAAAATCCTTCAAAATATAATCCCCAAATTAAGTAGAAATCAAATTCCAGTTCCATGTGGTCATGCTGGATGGAAGAAAATTCTGTCATTCTCTTAAAAGAAATGATAAAAACAATTAACTTGATGTTCTTATGGTTTGGAGAACAATTGCAGTTTAGAGAACCTCCTGTTGGATATCTATCTCTTTGTTTCAGGTTTCCATAAAGCTGCGTACATTATTGCTCCTGCTATGGTGTTCTCCTATGTTCACAAAACCCATGAGAATGAAAGGGGACAGGCTTTGTTTCATTGGTAAAGTGACTCTTGTACCTTTTGGGTTGGGCTTTCTTTTCTGTGACACACGTCTTGATAACACATCCCTGTTCCGCACCTTTTGCAGTTGTAGACACTGGTTTTCACTGAAGAGCAGTGAAAGATGCAGAGTAATCTTGACTTAGTTTGGAAACATGATGGGTGTACCTAAGAGGTTTCCCTGAGCATCACTTCACCCTTTCTCCTGGCTGCCTCATGTCGGTGATTTCATTGCTCTGAGACCAACCAGTGCAGTCTGCTCACCTCTCACTTCTCAGCTGCCAAGCTGTGGCAGAAATGTCCAGCTGTGGTTCTGCAGTTTGGACCATGTCACTTGTCTTACCTGTGACAAGAACAGATGTGTCCTTGACTATTGTTACTGAGCTACTGTGCTGCTTCGGAAGAGGAATTGAGAGCAAGCCTACTGATGAACATGGTACTGTGGGCAGGAGAATCTTTAAATAGACATTTCACATTTGAGAAACTTTACTAGCTATGGGTTCAGGGCAGCTGAACTCTGCTCATAGTGCTAAAGTGTGGGGTGGGCTGGAAAGAGAAAAATATGTCTCCTGCTGATAGCAAATTCTGGAGAAAGAAAAATCCACTGAGGGATTAATTTGTGAGGCGACAAAAGGTGATATTAATTCAAAGCAGGTGTTGTTAGCAGAAATCATGTCTCTTTTGCTGATGTGGACTTATGACAGGTATTAATACTGGTGTAGGCTGTGTGAACAGCAAGTGAGGTGACTTATCTCCAAGTCCTGGTAGGAGAACATCTGCAAAAATCTCTCAGGTCAGCATTTATGGACTGTCTTCTGACTTGTCAGCAGGAGCTCAGCCCTATCCCTGATCTCCAAGAAGTAAATAGGTAAGGCAACAGCTTTGGTTTCTTTAAAATATTTCCAAATTTCTTGGAGGTTCATTCCTCTAGCCCCAATGTTTCATTGGATATAAGAATCCCTGCCAGACATACACAATTTTGTTGATGAATCCAGTTTTAAGTAAAGGTGTCATCTAACTTTTTGTCCAGCTTTAGTTTTTTGAATTATTAGTTGTAATTACTCCAGTCAGTGGGAATGCTTGTCTCGAGTCACTGTGGCAGGATCAGAACTCCATATTACACTATATATCCCTTTGCATTTTTTATTAAACACCGATTGGCGTCACTTAGCTGAGATGGAAATGCTACGAGCTAGCGTGTATGTACAAGGTGACTGAAACAAGCAAGTAACTGGCAGCCCGGTGAGATAGCGATCTCGCGTGTGCATTAGGGTCCCATTAGCCCAGCCAAGGAAACAGATGAAAATCCTCCAACATAAAACATTCCAAACCTGAACCTTGGCAGGAGCTGAAATGCTAACGTTTGGTCCAAAGCCAAATTTAGCTAATGGGGTGGTGGGGAAGGTGGGATTTTCCAGTATGTGGGTCCCATTACTGCATTAATAAATAAATTGTTATTTAAATAGGAAAAGGCAAGTTAATTCTGGGAAAGCACATAACACGTGGTGGGGTTGTTTTCTGAGCGTGACAGCTGTAACCAGAGGAAGATACAAAAAATTTGGCGCTGCTTTTCCTTTAAAATACCCTGAAACTCATAGAGGGTAACAGCCAATAAGAGCAATAATGCAACTTAGAAATACAGTGCAACAAAGACTTCAGAAATCTTTCTCTCTCTCTCTTTTTTTTTTTTTTTTTGGTTGGTTGGTTACATTTTGTTTGTTTGGTGTGGCTTGTTTTATCCCCTCCTCTTCTCTCTGTCCTTGTCTCTGTCACTGTGTCTCTATGTCTTTCTTTGGTATAAAAGCAGGCATTGATCAGAAATGCCCTGATGAGAAAAAAAAAGAAAAGAAAAGATGGGGATTGTAAATTTCTTTGTGTCTAGGCATGTTTCAGAGGATTGGTTGTAGGTCCTGGGTAAGTGCTGAGTTTTTAGTGCCTTTGTTAGATGCAGGTTTTGCAAAATGGAGCAAATGTGGCCTTGGATATGAGTATCCATCATGTGTTTAGATGTGTGTGTGTCTCCTTGATTCATGCTCAATAGGAAGGGGTCATTGGGCTGAGAGCTAATGAACTGCCATGGAAACTCATAAATTGCTTGAAAATCCTGCAGTTCTGCCGCATTAATAATCCTGCCATCCTGCTTTATGAGGCAATAAGCTAAGTCCCAGAAGCCTCACCCTTTACATCCTGATGAGAGAACTGGGCGGGTAAAGGATAAAACATGACTGCAGAGACAGCAGCTAATGCTGTTTGGCGGTGAGTGGTGCCACTGGGAGACCAAATGTGGCTGATGGGAGTGTGCTGACCTTTGCTTTCTCTGGGTCCTTGGAAAAGCAGGCTGGCTTCCTCCAAAGTGTCGTATTTAAACCAATATCCTATCAAGTATGTTGGACTAGAGGCAGGTTCTCTGTTAGATGAGAGCTCTGAGGTGGTTGCCCTTATGATGATGATGAGGAGAGAGGCTGAAGAGGCACACAAATTCTCTCCTGTCACCTCAAAGGGACAATCCCCTAGTCCATTAACTCCTGTGCAGTAAATCTGTCAATGCCTCAGGCTGGGTGAATGTAATAGGCCCTTTTGCTCTTAAAATTTATGAATTCATGAATGTAGAAAATGTATTTTTATCACTGTAAAAATGCTTTTGTTGTTATAGAAAGCAATGCCCAAGACCTAAAAAAAAAACAAAAACAAAACACAACAAAACACAACAAAACAAGCAAAACAGAAAAAGCAATTCCAAACTTCAAAGAAGAAACAACCCCCTTTTAGACCCTCTTAGAAACAGGGCAACACAGACAGGGTCTTGCTAGAGAAAGACAGACACAGAATATAGAAAACAGACTTCTTTTTTTCAGAAGTTATAAAACTGATGTTTACCAGCAAATAAACATTTCAGAAAACCTAATTCTAGGGATATTAAACTGGATGAACAATGTTTGGTAATGCCCGTTTAACTGGGATTCTTTTGTTGTACTGTAAAGCAGAACTTGGAGACGTAGATTTTAAATTCATGGCCACATAGTTTGATCTAACAAATAGATAAAGAACAGCATAATAGTATAATATAATCACAAGATATGGCTACTTTCAATGACATGAATCTGGGTTCAGAGATGGTTTGGGACATCTCTTCAAATCCTGTCTTATTTTCCTAACATCATAGAAGTTTCTCCAGGATTTTTTGTATCAAGCCTATGCTTCCATTCAAGTTATAGTGCATCTTTTAAAAAGCTATCCAGTCCCATGTAATGACTGCAAATAATGAAAAATTCATAAAGTGGAATTCATCTGACCAAGTGTAGACACATAAGCCATGGAGATTTATAGTGTAGACATTCCCATCTGAGAAAAATTCCTTTTACAGGTAATGGAGAGAAACAGCTGCTTCTGAGGAGCAAATCATCTCATCCTGAAGTAGATGCCTGAAAGAGATGAACTGCATATCTGAAGTGACAGTTCCCCTGTACATGTATCACGCAGCTTCTGGTAGCTAGCTGAGATACTGTTATCAAGACGTAGGACCTCTGCAGTGCAGATATCTGCATCTGGTTAGATGGATTTCAATCACTGTGTTCTTGGACAAATGCTTCTTTTAGTCAAAATTTTCAATGCCATATAATTATAGTGCCTATCTTTTCTTCTTATGGTTATTGGTTCTCACTCCCACTGCTTGACTAGATCTATGGTTATCATAGACTTGTCCAGGTAAAAGATGAACTTGTTGCTTTTGTGTTCATAGGGGGATTTCTTCCTCTGTACCGTGAGTGCCTTGCACCCCAGCTCAGGGTTACATCAGTCTCCAGGATTCGGTTTGGAGGAGGATTTTCCTGATAACAGGATTTGCACAGGGTTGAAGTCCACTCTCTACATTTCATCTTTGCAAATTCTACCGATGTTTCTAAGAGCTAAGATGGGGTTGATAGCTTTGCTGTCTTCTTTGAGTGCCTTACAGGTTTTGATTTTTCCAGGCTTTTGTTCTGAACTTTGTTATAGACTGTCAAGGACTGCAGTTGGTGGTATGGGAGAAGGAGCAGAGTAGGTTTTCATTGGTCTTGTAGCATCTGTTGCCTGTTCCTACAAGTGAATGGATGTGTTAAACATCTTTTTACACATTTCCATCTAGGAAGGGAAAAACAAGAAGCCTGTTACTCCTCTTGGAACCTCAGACCTTACTTTGAGAAATACTCAGACTTCACAGAACCTGCCAAAAAAGCATGTTGTGGTGTAACTAAAGACTGCATCATGATAGGTCAGATTTGTCAGCTAAAGGCCAACATTTTCCAGCTTCTGAGGCTTTGAACTTTTCATCTATAGTGATGTTCTGGTAACAGTTTTTGTGGGTGCAGTTTCCTGGATCTTAGAGAAGCAAGGAAGGAAACCGCTGGGTCAGCAAGGCTCGTGTAATTTGGATCAATGGCACAGATCTATTGGAGATCAAGGATTACTGGAGGGCAAAGGCTTTTGCTGACCAGTGCTAGAGTGGGACACACACTCTACTTATGGACTTGGAGGTACCTGCTAAGAGCAGAGCCTTCTGCAGTGGCTCTGTTATCATACACCAAAGAAGAATATGCTGTAGAGGCAAAGAACTGTTTAGGTTTAAGGTTAGTGATTGCACAAGAACGCGGAATTTGAGTGACACGGCCAGGAATGAACTTAGCTGGGAATTAGAAAAGGCACAAACACCCTAACTAGTTTGAAGATGAAGTTTGGTAAATGAGGTAATGGGAAGCTGTCAGTATGCTGCTCCTGTTTGTCTTTGCTTACTCTACCGCTTACTGTAGCTTGATCTGAGTCGTACATCCAGAAGAGTCCGAACATGTCTGGCCTGGCTGGCCCAGACACAGCAACTCTTCATTACCAGGGCAGAATGAGTCTGTCTGACACAAATTAGGGTAAATAAATATTCCGAGGAAGCAGAGCTCTGCATCTCAGGTGGAGGAGGAGCAGGTAATGCTGTCACCTCAAGGGAAAGGCTTGAAAGTCCTTTGATTCTTGCAGAGAAGAAATGGAGTCCTGGAGATAAAAATCACTGCCTTGGGGATGGGGAGGAAGGAAGATGGGGCTGGAGGAAGCTGAGAGGGAGTTCAAAGGACATCTTTACAATGATCCTAAGCAGAATGAACAGTGAAACAAATGCTGCCTTACAATTAGACAAGACTTGCAAGCTTGCTGCTGTGGTCCTCCATCTCGACCATTACTGAGAAATATCTATGGAGAAAGAGATTTCCACAAAGAGTTGAAGTACTCTGAAACCCCTAAGCCCCCACTGCTCAAAAGGTGTGTGCACCTCAAGCCTTTATTACTTTTCTCTCTCTCACTCTCTCTCTCTCTTTTTTTTTTTTTTTTTGCTTTGTTTCTTGTTTTATTTGATAAAGACCACTGTGTAAAACTCACAGGTGAGTGCATGGGTGGCTTGCTGCAAGGTTCCTGTTGGGCTGAGAAAGGGGCTGCTCCAGGGTTGTTTTGCTCAGGGTCTGTGGTGCTCCTGGCTACGGGCTGCTGGAAGTACATCTAAGGAAAGACAGATGGACGGCCATGGTGGAGTGGCTGATGGCAGGCATGGCCAGGAGGCAGGTGCTTTGTCTTGTTTTGTTTTGTTTTCGTTCAGTTTTAAAAATATTTTAGGACGGACCTAGAATTTGTACTGCAATAATTGCAATGCTAAATGGTAATGTAAACAAGGTTGACAAATCTTTAAGGTTTCTAAACAGATTTGCTCATCGAATGATTTCCTCTGGTGTACAAATGAACGTCCTTGGGCCTGAACCGCAATCTGAACATCAACTGGAGAACCAGGCTGGGGGAGGCTCGGGGGTCTGCCTGGCTCTCCTGAGACCTCCGGCTCTGGGGAGGACACACTTTGAAAGCAACTGTGATCCACCTTTAATTACACCCTGGAAAAGCAGATCTACCTGAGAATGATTGTGCAAGGTGACATTTGAATGTAATATATTTAAAGGAAAACTTTCAGGAAGTATGGAGAGAGATAAGTGGAGCAGAGGTAAAATTACATGGACTATTTTTATTTTATTTTATTTTATTTTATTTTATTTTATTTTATTTTATT
>NW_023303725.1:0-6947 GCF_011077185.1 Oxyura jamaicensis | reverse complement strand
GTTTCATTTGGCAGGAGTAGCAGGAATGTCATTTTTTTTTTTTTTTTCCCCACTTCTTTGTTTTTGTTTGAAATGATTTAGCAAGAAATAGCAAGAATATTTATCAAAGCCTTGTGAATTTTCTAGCCAGGAAGGTGATATTGTTATGCCAGTTTTATTATACAAAGACTGGAGAGAAGCTCATGCTCATGGGGATATGACAGAAACCAAGGCAACACAGCAAAACAGGAGCTCCATAATTCAAAATGCAGGGACAAACCAAACAGAGCCCCATGATAAATTTCCAAGAAGATACTTACTTCAAAGGCCTATGCGGCCTCCTTCTGGCATTGTGGTCCTGGTCCCAAAGTCCACTACAGAAGGCATTAGTCATCTCTTAATCTAACCTTAGCTTTCCTAGTCGTAGCCTAACTGCATCAGGAAATGAGTCACACCTGAGAGCAAAAAATGGCATGCTTGGCTTTTTAGTGAGTGAAATCTGCCTCATCCTTTGAGGGTGTCCATGGCTCCTTTTCAAAACCATGATCTCAGACGTGTCTCAGCTGGATTTTGTGATCATTCAGACATATTTTCTCCTCTCAAACAGCAAAATCCTTCAAAATATAATCCCCAAATTAAGTAGAAATCAAATTCCAGTTCCATGTGGTCATGCTGGATGGAAGAAAATTCTGTCATTCTCTTAAAAGAAATGATAAAAACAATTAACTTGATGTTCTTATGGTTTGGAGAACAATTGCAGTTTAGAGAACCTCCTGTTGGATATCTATCTCTTTGTTTCAGGTTTCCATAAAGCTGCGTACATTATTGCTCCTGCTATGGTGTTCTCCTATGTTCACAAAACCCATGAGAATGAAAGGGGACAGGCTTTGTTTCATTGGTAAAGTGACTCTTGTACCTTTTGGGTTGGGCTTTCTTTTCTGTGACACACGTCTTGATAACACATCCCTGTTCCGCACCTTTTGCAGTTGTAGACACTGGTTTTCACTGAAGAGCAGTGAAAGATGCAGAGTAATCTTGACTTAGTTTGGAAACATGATGGGTGTACCTAAGAGGTTTCCCTGAGCATCACTTCACCCTTTCTCCTGGCTGCCTCATGTCGGTGATTTCATTGCTCTGAGACCAACCAGTGCAGTCTGCTCACCTCTCACTTCTCAGCTGCCAAGCTGTGGCAGAAATGTCCAGCTGTGGTTCTGCAGTTTGGACCATGTCACTTGTCTTACCTGTGACAAGAACAGATGTGTCCTTGACTATTGTTACTGAGCTACTGTGCTGCTTCGGAAGAGGAATTGAGAGCAAGCCTACTGATGAACATGGTACTGTGGGCAGGAGAATCTTTAAATAGACATTTCACATTTGAGAAACTTTACTAGCTATGGGTTCAGGGCAGCTGAACTCTGCTCATAGTGCTAAAGTGTGGGGTGGGCTGGAAAGAGAAAAATATGTCTCCTGCTGATAGCAAATTCTGGAGAAAGAAAAATCCACTGAGGGATTAATTTGTGAGGCGACAAAAGGTGATATTAATTCAAAGCAGGTGTTGTTAGCAGAAATCATGTCTCTTTTGCTGATGTGGACTTATGACAGGTATTAATACTGGTGTAGGCTGTGTGAACAGCAAGTGAGGTGACTTATCTCCAAGTCCTGGTAGGAGAACATCTGCAAAAATCTCTCAGGTCAGCATTTATGGACTGTCTTCTGACTTGTCAGCAGGAGCTCAGCCCTATCCCTGATCTCCAAGAAGTAAATAGGTAAGGCAACAGCTTTGGTTTCTTTAAAATATTTCCAAATTTCTTGGAGGTTCATTCCTCTAGCCCCAATGTTTCATTGGATATAAGAATCCCTGCCAGACATACACAATTTTGTTGATGAATCCAGTTTTAAGTAAAGGTGTCATCTAACTTTTTGTCCAGCTTTAGTTTTTTGAATTATTAGTTGTAATTACTCCAGTCAGTGGGAATGCTTGTCTCGAGTCACTGTGGCAGGATCAGAACTCCATATTACACTATATATCCCTTTGCATTTTTTATTAAACACCGATTGGCGTCACTTAGCTGAGATGGAAATGCTACGAGCTAGCGTGTATGTACAAGGTGACTGAAACAAGCAAGTAACTGGCAGCCCGGTGAGATAGCGATCTCGCGTGTGCATTAGGGTCCCATTAGCCCAGCCAAGGAAACAGATGAAAATCCTCCAACATAAAACATTCCAAACCTGAACCTTGGCAGGAGCTGAAATGCTAACGTTTGGTCCAAAGCCAAATTTAGCTAATGGGGTGGTGGGGAAGGTGGGATTTTCCAGTATGTGGGTCCCATTACTGCATTAATAAATAAATTGTTATTTAAATAGGAAAAGGCAAGTTAATTCTGGGAAAGCACATAACACGTGGTGGGGTTGTTTTCTGAGCGTGACAGCTGTAACCAGAGGAAGATACAAAAAATTTGGCGCTGCTTTTCCTTTAAAATACCCTGAAACTCATAGAGGGTAACAGCCAATAAGAGCAATAATGCAACTTAGAAATACAGTGCAACAAAGACTTCAGAAATCTTTCTCTCTCTCTCTTTTTTTTTTTTTTTTTGGTTGGTTGGTTACATTTTGTTTGTTTGGTGTGGCTTGTTTTATCCCCTCCTCTTCTCTCTGTCCTTGTCTCTGTCACTGTGTCTCTATGTCTTTCTTTGGTATAAAAGCAGGCATTGATCAGAAATGCCCTGATGAGAAAAAAAAAGAAAAGAAAAGATGGGGATTGTAAATTTCTTTGTGTCTAGGCATGTTTCAGAGGATTGGTTGTAGGTCCTGGGTAAGTGCTGAGTTTTTAGTGCCTTTGTTAGATGCAGGTTTTGCAAAATGGAGCAAATGTGGCCTTGGATATGAGTATCCATCATGTGTTTAGATGTGTGTGTGTCTCCTTGATTCATGCTCAATAGGAAGGGGTCATTGGGCTGAGAGCTAATGAACTGCCATGGAAACTCATAAATTGCTTGAAAATCCTGCAGTTCTGCCGCATTAATAATCCTGCCATCCTGCTTTATGAGGCAATAAGCTAAGTCCCAGAAGCCTCACCCTTTACATCCTGATGAGAGAACTGGGCGGGTAAAGGATAAAACATGACTGCAGAGACAGCAGCTAATGCTGTTTGGCGGTGAGTGGTGCCACTGGGAGACCAAATGTGGCTGATGGGAGTGTGCTGACCTTTGCTTTCTCTGGGTCCTTGGAAAAGCAGGCTGGCTTCCTCCAAAGTGTCGTATTTAAACCAATATCCTATCAAGTATGTTGGACTAGAGGCAGGTTCTCTGTTAGATGAGAGCTCTGAGGTGGTTGCCCTTATGATGATGATGAGGAGAGAGGCTGAAGAGGCACACAAATTCTCTCCTGTCACCTCAAAGGGACAATCCCCTAGTCCATTAACTCCTGTGCAGTAAATCTGTCAATGCCTCAGGCTGGGTGAATGTAATAGGCCCTTTTGCTCTTAAAATTTATGAATTCATGAATGTAGAAAATGTATTTTTATCACTGTAAAAATGCTTTTGTTGTTATAGAAAGCAATGCCCAAGACCTAAAAAAAAAACAAAAACAAAACACAACAAAACACAACAAAACAAGCAAAACAGAAAAAGCAATTCCAAACTTCAAAGAAGAAACAACCCCCTTTTAGACCCTCTTAGAAACAGGGCAACACAGACAGGGTCTTGCTAGAGAAAGACAGACACAGAATATAGAAAACAGACTTCTTTTTTTCAGAAGTTATAAAACTGATGTTTACCAGCAAATAAACATTTCAGAAAACCTAATTCTAGGGATATTAAACTGGATGAACAATGTTTGGTAATGCCCGTTTAACTGGGATTCTTTTGTTGTACTGTAAAGCAGAACTTGGAGACGTAGATTTTAAATTCATGGCCACATAGTTTGATCTAACAAATAGATAAAGAACAGCATAATAGTATAATATAATCACAAGATATGGCTACTTTCAATGACATGAATCTGGGTTCAGAGATGGTTTGGGACATCTCTTCAAATCCTGTCTTATTTTCCTAACATCATAGAAGTTTCTCCAGGATTTTTTGTATCAAGCCTATGCTTCCATTCAAGTTATAGTGCATCTTTTAAAAAGCTATCCAGTCCCATGTAATGACTGCAAATAATGAAAAATTCATAAAGTGGAATTCATCTGACCAAGTGTAGACACATAAGCCATGGAGATTTATAGTGTAGACATTCCCATCTGAGAAAAATTCCTTTTACAGGTAATGGAGAGAAACAGCTGCTTCTGAGGAGCAAATCATCTCATCCTGAAGTAGATGCCTGAAAGAGATGAACTGCATATCTGAAGTGACAGTTCCCCTGTACATGTATCACGCAGCTTCTGGTAGCTAGCTGAGATACTGTTATCAAGACGTAGGACCTCTGCAGTGCAGATATCTGCATCTGGTTAGATGGATTTCAATCACTGTGTTCTTGGACAAATGCTTCTTTTAGTCAAAATTTTCAATGCCATATAATTATAGTGCCTATCTTTTCTTCTTATGGTTATTGGTTCTCACTCCCACTGCTTGACTAGATCTATGGTTATCATAGACTTGTCCAGGTAAAAGATGAACTTGTTGCTTTTGTGTTCATAGGGGGATTTCTTCCTCTGTACCGTGAGTGCCTTGCACCCCAGCTCAGGGTTACATCAGTCTCCAGGATTCGGTTTGGAGGAGGATTTTCCTGATAACAGGATTTGCACAGGGTTGAAGTCCACTCTCTACATTTCATCTTTGCAAATTCTACCGATGTTTCTAAGAGCTAAGATGGGGTTGATAGCTTTGCTGTCTTCTTTGAGTGCCTTACAGGTTTTGATTTTTCCAGGCTTTTGTTCTGAACTTTGTTATAGACTGTCAAGGACTGCAGTTGGTGGTATGGGAGAAGGAGCAGAGTAGGTTTTCATTGGTCTTGTAGCATCTGTTGCCTGTTCCTACAAGTGAATGGATGTGTTAAACATCTTTTTACACATTTCCATCTAGGAAGGGAAAAACAAGAAGCCTGTTACTCCTCTTGGAACCTCAGACCTTACTTTGAGAAATACTCAGACTTCACAGAACCTGCCAAAAAAGCATGTTGTGGTGTAACTAAAGACTGCATCATGATAGGTCAGATTTGTCAGCTAAAGGCCAACATTTTCCAGCTTCTGAGGCTTTGAACTTTTCATCTATAGTGATGTTCTGGTAACAGTTTTTGTGGGTGCAGTTTCCTGGATCTTAGAGAAGCAAGGAAGGAAACCGCTGGGTCAGCAAGGCTCGTGTAATTTGGATCAATGGCACAGATCTATTGGAGATCAAGGATTACTGGAGGGCAAAGGCTTTTGCTGACCAGTGCTAGAGTGGGACACACACTCTACTTATGGACTTGGAGGTACCTGCTAAGAGCAGAGCCTTCTGCAGTGGCTCTGTTATCATACACCAAAGAAGAATATGCTGTAGAGGCAAAGAACTGTTTAGGTTTAAGGTTAGTGATTGCACAAGAACGCGGAATTTGAGTGACACGGCCAGGAATGAACTTAGCTGGGAATTAGAAAAGGCACAAACACCCTAACTAGTTTGAAGATGAAGTTTGGTAAATGAGGTAATGGGAAGCTGTCAGTATGCTGCTCCTGTTTGTCTTTGCTTACTCTACCGCTTACTGTAGCTTGATCTGAGTCGTACATCCAGAAGAGTCCGAACATGTCTGGCCTGGCTGGCCCAGACACAGCAACTCTTCATTACCAGGGCAGAATGAGTCTGTCTGACACAAATTAGGGTAAATAAATATTCCGAGGAAGCAGAGCTCTGCATCTCAGGTGGAGGAGGAGCAGGTAATGCTGTCACCTCAAGGGAAAGGCTTGAAAGTCCTTTGATTCTTGCAGAGAAGAAATGGAGTCCTGGAGATAAAAATCACTGCCTTGGGGATGGGGAGGAAGGAAGATGGGGCTGGAGGAAGCTGAGAGGGAGTTCAAAGGACATCTTTACAATGATCCTAAGCAGAATGAACAGTGAAACAAATGCTGCCTTACAATTAGACAAGACTTGCAAGCTTGCTGCTGTGGTCCTCCATCTCGACCATTACTGAGAAATATCTATGGAGAAAGAGATTTCCACAAAGAGTTGAAGTACTCTGAAACCCCTAAGCCCCCACTGCTCAAAAGGTGTGTGCACCTCAAGCCTTTATTACTTTTCTCTCTCTCACTCTCTCTCTCTCTTTTTTTTTTTTTTTTTGCTTTGTTTCTTGTTTTATTTGATAAAGACCACTGTGTAAAACTCACAGGTGAGTGCATGGGTGGCTTGCTGCAAGGTTCCTGTTGGGCTGAGAAAGGGGCTGCTCCAGGGTTGTTTTGCTCAGGGTCTGTGGTGCTCCTGGCTACGGGCTGCTGGAAGTACATCTAAGGAAAGACAGATGGACGGCCATGGTGGAGTGGCTGATGGCAGGCATGGCCAGGAGGCAGGTGCTTTGTCTTGTTTTGTTTTGTTTTCGTTCAGTTTTAAAAATATTTTAGGACGGACCTAGAATTTGTACTGCAATAATTGCAATGCTAAATGGTAATGTAAACAAGGTTGACAAATCTTTAAGGTTTCTAAACAGATTTGCTCATCGAATGATTTCCTCTGGTGTACAAATGAACGTCCTTGGGCCTGAACCGCAATCTGAACATCAACTGGAGAACCAGGCTGGGGGAGGCTCGGGGGTCTGCCTGGCTCTCCTGAGACCTCCGGCTCTGGGGAGGACACACTTTGAAAGCAACTGTGATCCACCTTTAATTACACCCTGGAAAAGCAGATCTACCTGAGAATGATTGTGCAAGGTGACATTTGAATGTAATATATTTAAAGGAAAACTTTCAGGAAGTATGGAGAGAGATAAGTGGAGCAGAGGTAAAATTACATGGACTATTTTTATTTTATTTTATTTTATTTTATTTTATTTTATTTTATTTTATT
>NW_023303724.1:0-5793 GCF_011077185.1 Oxyura jamaicensis | reverse complement strand
TTATTTTATTTTATTTTATTTTATTTTATTTTATTTTATTTTATTTTTTTCTGGAAGCATAACCCTGCTGCCCAGACTTTCTATTCTTTAGTATCATTTCTCCCTTAACCATGTTCTTTTAAAAGTTCTGGCCATGAACAGATTATAGATATTTATCATTTTATCATAACAGGATAATTTTTCACCTGGGAACCTCACTGAATACCTTCGTTAAATAGGGTTCCTGTTGACTCTCCATACGTGTCAAGACCTGCACAGGTTTCAAATGTAGTAATTAACATTAATGTTGCCACATATGAGGCTTTACCGAGGCGGCAGTAGGCAGCCAATCTGCCAGCCCCTTTCATGCAGGAGACTGCAGGCTACGGGCAGAGGAATGCCTCAGCAATGAAGGGCTGACCATTCAGCGATCACCCTAACTCCTCCTAATTGAGGTTAATGCCAGAAGCATTGACACCTTGATGCTAACCCATTAGTGCCTGGAGGCTACTGATGATTGCTGACAGCTCAGCGAAATGCTCATCAGATTAAATTTAAAGGCAGCGTTTGACACCATGACCAATTAAGATATATTTGCATGGCTCACACATATATTTGCTTTCCCCTCCTCCTTTTTTTTTTTTTTTTTTTTAAATCTATCAAGGCTATGCCATTTTCTTCCACCGTTTTTAGAAGGATTCACAGCTGGTGTCGTGCTGCGAGCACGTGCACATTTCTCTGCTGTGCACATACCACTGCCCTGCTGTTTACTGGCCGCCCTCTCGTCTCTTTCTCCACTTCACTGCAAAGCAAACAGGAAATTCTCTGGGACTTGGAAAATCCTTGTTCCTGAACATGAAAAGAGAACTAGAAGAGTGGGACGGAGAGGGGAAGTAAATAGTATTTTATGAAAACCACCAAAGATGCAAATATATGTGGCCTCCACGATGGGGTCCTTTGGTGCAATTGAGGTTTGTGAGCTGAAATAGAGTAACACAGAAATGACCCACTCAGGGGTGTCTGTAGCCCGTTGATAAAAGGTATGTGGGCATCAGATGTGTATTCAATTTCTGGGAAGTGCACTAATGATTTATATCATGTTGCCTTGCCCACAGGCCTCAGCAAGGACTGTCCTGTTACGCAAGGCACTCGCTCATTAAGAAGTGGTCCCTGCTATGAGTAATTCTGTGGTTACATAGACAGGGCCAGGCAGACTTTGGGAGAAAGTGTTGCTTTCAGTTTACGCATGGAGACAAAATTTACACAAGGGTTTGTGTCACAGGAGCTGAATCTAAGATCTTTCAACATAATGCCTTACCTGTGCATGCCTCCTCCTTCCCCAGTAGCTTATTGATGGTGGTGACTTTCTTAGATGTGTAGATCCACACTTTGTTCTGCAGGTGGACTTTTCACCATGCACTCTTTCCTGCCTAATCCCTTCTCACATGAGATGACAAAAAGGCAGCAGGACATGGCAAGTACATTTCCATTTCTTTCTTCACCTGCCAGGAACCCGAGCTGTGGCTTTCCAAGGCCAAAACAACCAGGGGAGCATCTCCATCGCTCTAACACCCTCTGCCCTGTGTGGGCTAGGCAGGGAGGATGGTGCTGTGCACATGATGCGGATGTGACTCACATGGCTTGTGTGACTTACCTGATTTATCACGGCTCAGTGATGGACATGTACCAGTCAAGAGGATTTATTTTTTTCCAGTCCATTCCCAGCTGGGAGAAGCAAAGTGTTGGTAGGGCACAGAGGCTGATGTTTCCATTTCTTCCCTCTACCCATGAACATGCTCTGTTCTACTTCACCCTTCAGAGGCATGCAAAGAGTACAGAGAGTCACTCTTTTCCCCCCCTTTGGACATTTTCTTCTCTTCCTGCTGGTTCTCTGAGCCCTGAGGTTTAGAAATTTTATCTTCTGGCTGTATGGAGGCCTTAGGATAGGCTTAAACACTCTTGGTATCTTGTCATCTCCTGCACTAGTGCTCAGTGGTTCAGAAGATCCAGTGAGGCATTGAAGAGTGGAAGCCCGCAAAAGGCTCTTTGAGTGATGTCTGCTCAGTTCAGATGACCTTTCAGGACACCCCCCCAATTACGGCAGGGAGGAGATTGCTGTGGCAGCTACACCCCAGTAGTCCCAATCTTCTGGAACCTTCCCTAAACATTCATCTACTTTTCCTACTTCTATTTCATGCCCTCAGTTTATTCAAAGTGTACACACCCAAATGGTTAATGCCCCTTGAGACAGACACTTCAGATACTGTTGACAGTGGCTACTTTTCGGGTCCTGTTTTCGTCATTGTTTAGCTAAGCCATTCATGTTCAATTCCTTTAATCTTGCTTCATAAATCAACCTGTCCAGTCTCTCAATTGTCTTTTTGTTGCTTTTTTCCACAATTACCTATAGCTTTTAACGATCTCTGAGCAGGCTTATAACTATTTTTTTCCTGGGGGCCAGCAGAGACTTGCAATTTCTTTGCCATATATTAACAACGGATGCTGTTTGGGCTTCGTGCAGTACCAGCACTGCTGCCTGGCAGCAACAGCCGACTCTGGAGTTTCACTCTCAGGTATCATGCTGCTTAGTATTTCACTTATTTCCCCTCATTTAGGAGAACAAGGAAAGTACCAGCTTCTGAATGCTGGAGTAGGAAAGCATTTCTGCACAGGGAAAACAGGGTTATGGGGGGCAGCATCAGCATCCCTCCTGGCTGGTTGTTTTCCCAGCTTTATAATACAAAGGCCCGAGGCCCCAAGGATGACTGATACTGCATAATATAAACAGTGCAGCAAATCCTACTAAATCCCTTTAGAAGATATTTAACTAAATTCCTAACCCATGAAGCCACCCTGGGCCAACTCTTATCTTTAAAAGCCATCTCACAGCTGCCTGCAGAGGCTCTGGAGGCTGGCTAATCCGAGCAGCTGGACCCTTGGTGCCTTCAGGGAAGGAGCGAAGGAGGGAGGGCAAAGACTTGGAGATCTTGTTCTCTGGATGGGTGTCACTCCATTGTGGTCCAAGTCACAGCCTTGGGGAGAGGAAGATACCTGGTATTGAGCTCCATCTGGAGTCCAACCGACCTATTCCCTAGTTGGCCAAAAGTTGCCTCAGTCTGGATGCTGTCAGTGACCTGGGGAGTGTGTATCAGGCACCGCTTAGTAGGTGGGATTTGCGCTGTCTAGTCCCTAGATCATATTTATTTTCTTCAAGCTTTGATGAAATTGTAGTATTTCCTTTCAAAGAATGAAAAGAAAGCTCTTACGATATAAAGGAAATGCCTTTTTTAATGAAGGTACGGGAAAAATTAGCTCATAAAAGGGCAAAAAACCTAGCACATTCCTTACCATTTCTCTTTCTTCACAAGAATTAACATCTTATTTATTTATTTATTATTTATTTATTTTATTTTTTTGGACGGGCATGGTAGTTAGCGTGGCCCAGTGGATAAGCACTGGCCTTAGACCAAGGAGCTTTCTTCCTAACCCTGATTTGTCACCAGCTTTTTGGCACTGGGCAATCACTTGGCTTCCTCCTGCCTCGTGTAGTTAGACTCCAGGTCCTAGGGCTGTTTGCTCAGCATCTGGCACAACAGAAACAGGATCAAGAGAACCACTCTGGAACAAGAGAAACACCACCTCCCATGGGCTTTCAGTTTATGCACCTAGTGCAGACATGATCACACAGATGTGGTGAGTCTCTGCTTTCAGTGCTTACAGTTCCCGTTGAACTTTATTGACGTGAAGCTTTGGAGAGCTCAGGTGTTAAGCTTCTGCCTGACATTTCCATTGTTGTCATGATAATTCACTCAGCCATGAACTCAATGACTGTCTCACATTCCTCCTTTATGTTTTGTTTCTCCTGGAGTATTCTTATAATTATTATTACTATGAAAAATAACAAATATTAAATTCCATTCTCCCCTGTTTTTTTTTTTTTTTTTTTTTTTTTTTCAGTAAAAAACCCAAACCGTTCAGTGTTTATCCCAGGATTACATACTAATACACATTTCTTGACGTGCTCTATCTTCATCAAAGAGTCCAACTTCTGCTATGTGAAAGTTGTACCTTATTTCCCAAAAGTAAGAAAGGCAAATTTTCTCCTTTGTACTATTAAAGATCATCAAAACCTTCTGCAGATGCCTTGGGTATCGGTGAAGAATGCATAGAGCATCAGCCCTGCGCTATGGCTCTCTGTCAAGAGGAGTGAGCCACCTAGTAGTAAACTGGAGTTGGAATGTGTGTAATGGAAATTTTATGTTGGATGTTTCTTAGCCTTTTACCCTATTAATAACTAATGGATTTGCTTTCCTTCCTCACCTTATAATTCTTTCTACTCTAAATTACCTTTACTTAAAAATGAGAGTGCCTCTGACATTTAGAAAATGAAACAGTGAAGGTATAGATATTGGTTTGTATTTTTGGTTTTTCTTTCCTCCCCATTCCCGTCCAGTGTTGTCAGGGCAGTGATTTTCTCCTAAGTAACACTTAGGCTTATGCATATGTTTGCATTTAATTTCCAGATGGAGAGGCAGGCTTCTAATAACAGTGCAAGTTGCTGCTTTATAGATCTGGATGACTGACTGACCTTTGTTTTTGCAGCTGGCCAAAAGACTCTGCCCCATACTCTGGGATGCCAACACACTCATGGTTGAGCCAGGCTTTTTGACTTTCAAGCTAGACTGGTGCAAGAAATGGTTTACCTCTCCCAGACTACAAAAGGGTTCAACAGCTCTCTACATATGTGAGGCTGGCTCACTCCTGAATTCAGGATCATATGAACTGCTTCACTTTTTGGCATTATGGCTCTTCATAAATGTGTTTCCTTAAGTCTTGAGCAGATAGGTTTTATTCAAGGAAATGTATTTAATCATTAGCACTGACATTTTGGTTAAGGTGAAAATATTTTCTTAAGTGAAGGGACTTGTAATGATTCCTCTCTGTTGCCCTGGAAATGCTCCTCTGCGGACCTTGTGGAGGGAATGCTGTGTCTCTTGCTGCATCTCAGGTGTCTTGTCCTGGCGTGGCCATTTGTGTTTCCTGAAGGAACTTACCAAGCAAGTCGTAGATCTCAGTGTAGCCAGATCCAGCCCACAGATGCTTTTGAAGTTCAAGACTAAAGGTTTGGACTAGCAGTGGATGCAATCTTGAGTGTAAGTGGAGGGATGGAGTACTGAGTGCATGGACATATTGATCTGAGTAGGAATGCAGTAGGAATGCAGTTGCAAATAGGTATGTTATTAAACACAGTCTAATGCTGACCAGATGTAGTCGTCTACATTATAATCAGCTACATATGGACCTGGCCTCCCTTTGTAGTCAGTATATGAAAAGAAACGGGCATTTCTAGGCTGCAGTTCATCTCATTTTTATGTAGACATCGCAGGCACCTTACAAGCGTTTATTTCTCTCTTTTGTTTACTGAGGGAAATCATGGTGACTAAATCAAGTGTGAGTTTCTGCATTGTTGACATATAAAGTTAGATCAGATAAGTCTCACCTTGAATATGATTTCTACAAAGTTATGTATTCTCAACAATTGTTATTATTTTCCTTAGAGAGTCTTCAAACCTCACAATACTTAAGTCCAGTTCTATCATCTTGTTGTGTTCACTAACTTGCTTCAGATCTTTTTATTAACTTACAATTCTTTAATAGTTTTGTGTCTTATTGCCAGGAAATTCAAAAATTAGGTATGTAATATCTGCTTTTGGGAAATATGTCTCTCCTGACAGGTTCTTATTCTTTGGTGGGTTTGTACCCAGTTTCCTTGGATGGGATTCAGTTTCTGATACCAAATGTAGTTGCCTAGAG
>NW_023303723.1:0-5792 GCF_011077185.1 Oxyura jamaicensis | reverse complement strand
TTATTTTATTTTATTTTATTTTATTTTATTTTATTTTATTTTATTTTTTTCTGGAAGCATAACCCTGCTGCCCAGACTTTCTATTCTTTAGTATCATTTCTCCCTTAACCATGTTCTTTTAAAAGTTCTGGCCATGAACAGATTATAGATATTTATCATTTTATCATAACAGGATAATTTTTCACCTGGGAACCTCACTGAATACCTTCGTTAAATAGGGTTCCTGTTGACTCTCCATACGTGTCAAGACCTGCACAGGTTTCAAATGTAGTAATTAACATTAATGTTGCCACATATGAGGCTTTACCGAGGCGGCAGTAGGCAGCCAATCTGCCAGCCCCTTTCATGCAGGAGACTGCAGGCTACGGGCAGAGGAATGCCTCAGCAATGAAGGGCTGACCATTCAGCGATCACCCTAACTCCTCCTAATTGAGGTTAATGCCAGAAGCATTGACACCTTGATGCTAACCCATTAGTGCCTGGAGGCTACTGATGATTGCTGACAGCTCAGCGAAATGCTCATCAGATTAAATTTAAAGGCAGCGTTTGACACCATGACCAATTAAGATATATTTGCATGGCTCACACATATATTTGCTTTCCCCTCCTCCTTTTTTTTTTTTTTTTTTTAAATCTATCAAGGCTATGCCATTTTCTTCCACCGTTTTTAGAAGGATTCACAGCTGGTGTCGTGCTGCGAGCACGTGCACATTTCTCTGCTGTGCACATACCACTGCCCTGCTGTTTACTGGCCGCCCTCTCGTCTCTTTCTCCACTTCACTGCAAAGCAAACAGGAAATTCTCTGGGACTTGGAAAATCCTTGTTCCTGAACATGAAAAGAGAACTAGAAGAGTGGGACGGAGAGGGGAAGTAAATAGTATTTTATGAAAACCACCAAAGATGCAAATATATGTGGCCTCCACGATGGGGTCCTTTGGTGCAATTGAGGTTTGTGAGCTGAAATAGAGTAACACAGAAATGACCCACTCAGGGGTGTCTGTAGCCCGTTGATAAAAGGTATGTGGGCATCAGATGTGTATTCAATTTCTGGGAAGTGCACTAATGATTTATATCATGTTGCCTTGCCCACAGGCCTCAGCAAGGACTGTCCTGTTACGCAAGGCACTCGCTCATTAAGAAGTGGTCCCTGCTATGAGTAATTCTGTGGTTACATAGACAGGGCCAGGCAGACTTTGGGAGAAAGTGTTGCTTTCAGTTTACGCATGGAGACAAAATTTACACAAGGGTTTGTGTCACAGGAGCTGAATCTAAGATCTTTCAACATAATGCCTTACCTGTGCATGCCTCCTCCTTCCCCAGTAGCTTATTGATGGTGGTGACTTTCTTAGATGTGTAGATCCACACTTTGTTCTGCAGGTGGACTTTTCACCATGCACTCTTTCCTGCCTAATCCCTTCTCACATGAGATGACAAAAAGGCAGCAGGACATGGCAAGTACATTTCCATTTCTTTCTTCACCTGCCAGGAACCCGAGCTGTGGCTTTCCAAGGCCAAAACAACCAGGGGAGCATCTCCATCGCTCTAACACCCTCTGCCCTGTGTGGGCTAGGCAGGGAGGATGGTGCTGTGCACATGATGCGGATGTGACTCACATGGCTTGTGTGACTTACCTGATTTATCACGGCTCAGTGATGGACATGTACCAGTCAAGAGGATTTATTTTTTTCCAGTCCATTCCCAGCTGGGAGAAGCAAAGTGTTGGTAGGGCACAGAGGCTGATGTTTCCATTTCTTCCCTCTACCCATGAACATGCTCTGTTCTACTTCACCCTTCAGAGGCATGCAAAGAGTACAGAGAGTCACTCTTTTCCCCCCCTTTGGACATTTTCTTCTCTTCCTGCTGGTTCTCTGAGCCCTGAGGTTTAGAAATTTTATCTTCTGGCTGTATGGAGGCCTTAGGATAGGCTTAAACACTCTTGGTATCTTGTCATCTCCTGCACTAGTGCTCAGTGGTTCAGAAGATCCAGTGAGGCATTGAAGAGTGGAAGCCCGCAAAAGGCTCTTTGAGTGATGTCTGCTCAGTTCAGATGACCTTTCAGGACACCCCCCCAATTACGGCAGGGAGGAGATTGCTGTGGCAGCTACACCCCAGTAGTCCCAATCTTCTGGAACCTTCCCTAAACATTCATCTACTTTTCCTACTTCTATTTCATGCCCTCAGTTTATTCAAAGTGTACACACCCAAATGGTTAATGCCCCTTGAGACAGACACTTCAGATACTGTTGACAGTGGCTACTTTTCGGGTCCTGTTTTCGTCATTGTTTAGCTAAGCCATTCATGTTCAATTCCTTTAATCTTGCTTCATAAATCAACCTGTCCAGTCTCTCAATTGTCTTTTTGTTGCTTTTTTCCACAATTACCTATAGCTTTTAACGATCTCTGAGCAGGCTTATAACTATTTTTTTCCTGGGGGCCAGCAGAGACTTGCAATTTCTTTGCCATATATTAACAACGGATGCTGTTTGGGCTTCGTGCAGTACCAGCACTGCTGCCTGGCAGCAACAGCCGACTCTGGAGTTTCACTCTCAGGTATCATGCTGCTTAGTATTTCACTTATTTCCCCTCATTTAGGAGAACAAGGAAAGTACCAGCTTCTGAATGCTGGAGTAGGAAAGCATTTCTGCACAGGGAAAACAGGGTTATGGGGGGCAGCATCAGCATCCCTCCTGGCTGGTTGTTTTCCCAGCTTTATAATACAAAGGCCCGAGGCCCCAAGGATGACTGATACTGCATAATATAAACAGTGCAGCAAATCCTACTAAATCCCTTTAGAAGATATTTAACTAAATTCCTAACCCATGAAGCCACCCTGGGCCAACTCTTATCTTTAAAAGCCATCTCACAGCTGCCTGCAGAGGCTCTGGAGGCTGGCTAATCCGAGCAGCTGGACCCTTGGTGCCTTCAGGGAAGGAGCGAAGGAGGGAGGGCAAAGACTTGGAGATCTTGTTCTCTGGATGGGTGTCACTCCATTGTGGTCCAAGTCACAGCCTTGGGGAGAGGAAGATACCTGGTATTGAGCTCCATCTGGAGTCCAACCGACCTATTCCCTAGTTGGCCAAAAGTTGCCTCAGTCTGGATGCTGTCAGTGACCTGGGGAGTGTGTATCAGGCACCGCTTAGTAGGTGGGATTTGCGCTGTCTAGTCCCTAGATCATATTTATTTTCTTCAAGCTTTGATGAAATTGTAGTATTTCCTTTCAAAGAATGAAAAGAAAGCTCTTACGATATAAAGGAAATGCCTTTTTTAATGAAGGTACGGGAAAAATTAGCTCATAAAAGGGCAAAAAACCTAGCACATTCCTTACCATTTCTCTTTCTTCACAAGAATTAACATCTTATTTATTTATTTATTATTTATTTATTTTATTTTTTTGGACGGGCATGGTAGTTAGCGTGGCCCAGTGGATAAGCACTGGCCTTAGACCAAGGAGCTTTCTTCCTAACCCTGATTTGTCACCAGCTTTTTGGCACTGGGCAATCACTTGGCTTCCTCCTGCCTCGTGTAGTTAGACTCCAGGTCCTAGGGCTGTTTGCTCAGCATCTGGCACAACAGAAACAGGATCAAGAGAACCACTCTGGAACAAGAGAAACACCACCTCCCATGGGCTTTCAGTTTATGCACCTAGTGCAGACATGATCACACAGATGTGGTGAGTCTCTGCTTTCAGTGCTTACAGTTCCCGTTGAACTTTATTGACGTGAAGCTTTGGAGAGCTCAGGTGTTAAGCTTCTGCCTGACATTTCCATTGTTGTCATGATAATTCACTCAGCCATGAACTCAATGACTGTCTCACATTCCTCCTTTATGTTTTGTTTCTCCTGGAGTATTCTTATAATTATTATTACTATGAAAAATAACAAATATTAAATTCCATTCTCCCCTGTTTTTTTTTTTTTTTTTTTTTTTTTTTCAGTAAAAAACCCAAACCGTTCAGTGTTTATCCCAGGATTACATACTAATACACATTTCTTGACGTGCTCTATCTTCATCAAAGAGTCCAACTTCTGCTATGTGAAAGTTGTACCTTATTTCCCAAAAGTAAGAAAGGCAAATTTTCTCCTTTGTACTATTAAAGATCATCAAAACCTTCTGCAGATGCCTTGGGTATCGGTGAAGAATGCATAGAGCATCAGCCCTGCGCTATGGCTCTCTGTCAAGAGGAGTGAGCCACCTAGTAGTAAACTGGAGTTGGAATGTGTGTAATGGAAATTTTATGTTGGATGTTTCTTAGCCTTTTACCCTATTAATAACTAATGGATTTGCTTTCCTTCCTCACCTTATAATTCTTTCTACTCTAAATTACCTTTACTTAAAAATGAGAGTGCCTCTGACATTTAGAAAATGAAACAGTGAAGGTATAGATATTGGTTTGTATTTTTGGTTTTTCTTTCCTCCCCATTCCCGTCCAGTGTTGTCAGGGCAGTGATTTTCTCCTAAGTAACACTTAGGCTTATGCATATGTTTGCATTTAATTTCCAGATGGAGAGGCAGGCTTCTAATAACAGTGCAAGTTGCTGCTTTATAGATCTGGATGACTGACTGACCTTTGTTTTTGCAGCTGGCCAAAAGACTCTGCCCCATACTCTGGGATGCCAACACACTCATGGTTGAGCCAGGCTTTTTGACTTTCAAGCTAGACTGGTGCAAGAAATGGTTTACCTCTCCCAGACTACAAAAGGGTTCAACAGCTCTCTACATATGTGAGGCTGGCTCACTCCTGAATTCAGGATCATATGAACTGCTTCACTTTTTGGCATTATGGCTCTTCATAAATGTGTTTCCTTAAGTCTTGAGCAGATAGGTTTTATTCAAGGAAATGTATTTAATCATTAGCACTGACATTTTGGTTAAGGTGAAAATATTTTCTTAAGTGAAGGGACTTGTAATGATTCCTCTCTGTTGCCCTGGAAATGCTCCTCTGCGGACCTTGTGGAGGGAATGCTGTGTCTCTTGCTGCATCTCAGGTGTCTTGTCCTGGCGTGGCCATTTGTGTTTCCTGAAGGAACTTACCAAGCAAGTCGTAGATCTCAGTGTAGCCAGATCCAGCCCACAGATGCTTTTGAAGTTCAAGACTAAAGGTTTGGACTAGCAGTGGATGCAATCTTGAGTGTAAGTGGAGGGATGGAGTACTGAGTGCATGGACATATTGATCTGAGTAGGAATGCAGTAGGAATGCAGTTGCAAATAGGTATGTTATTAAACACAGTCTAATGCTGACCAGATGTAGTCGTCTACATTATAATCAGCTACATATGGACCTGGCCTCCCTTTGTAGTCAGTATATGAAAAGAAACGGGCATTTCTAGGCTGCAGTTCATCTCATTTTTATGTAGACATCGCAGGCACCTTACAAGCGTTTATTTCTCTCTTTTGTTTACTGAGGGAAATCATGGTGACTAAATCAAGTGTGAGTTTCTGCATTGTTGACATATAAAGTTAGATCAGATAAGTCTCACCTTGAATATGATTTCTACAAAGTTATGTATTCTCAACAATTGTTATTATTTTCCTTAGAGAGTCTTCAAACCTCACAATACTTAAGTCCAGTTCTATCATCTTGTTGTGTTCACTAACTTGCTTCAGATCTTTTTATTAACTTACAATTCTTTAATAGTTTTGTGTCTTATTGCCAGGAAATTCAAAAATTAGGTATGTAATATCTGCTTTTGGGAAATATGTCTCTCCTGACAGGTTCTTATTCTTTGGTGGGTTTGTACCCAGTGTCCTTGGATGGGATTCAGTTTCTGATACCAAATGTAGTTGCCTAGAG
>NW_023303722.1:13276-13935 GCF_011077185.1 Oxyura jamaicensis | reverse complement strand
GCCCTTCATAAACCCATGCTGACTGGGCCTGATCGCCTGCTTGCCCTAAGTGCCAAATCATGACGCTCAAGATAATTGAGCTTCCCTGGCACTGAAGTCAAACTACCGGGCCTATAGTTTGACTATGGAAAGCTATGTATTGTAAATTACCAGTCCATTCAAGGCTGATTTCTTGGGATGATGCTAAAAATATGTCACCATTAAAGAGTTACATTCCAACACCAAACATCTGAACTATGTTTGTAAACAGGCCTTGAGTTGCATGAGATACTTTCCTTTCCTCCTGCAAAACAAACATCCAATGTCTGTACTTTATTTTCTTTTTTTACTATCTTTCTCATTTTAATATAAACTTCAGTCAGATTTACTTGCCATTGATATAACTAAGTGTTATTAATACAGAAATGCTCCCTTGGTTCATTTCCAACATCTATGTTTTAGAAGACAGAACAAAAAAAGATAAACCAAAACCAAACTAAACAAACATGCCAAACAAAAACACTCTTAGAATCAATGGATAATATCAATTAATGTCTTTTTTTTTTTTTTTTTTTTTTGAGTCATAGCAGAGGAATGGAAAAAAAATACAGCTTGTTGGAATGGGAGTTATATTAAGAAAAAAAAAAAAAAAAAAAAAAAAAAAAAAAAAAAAAAAAAAA
>NW_023303722.1:1568-13176 GCF_011077185.1 Oxyura jamaicensis | reverse complement strand
TTTAAAAAAAAAAAAAAAAAAAAAAAAAAAAAAAAAAAAAGAAAATGAAGCTCCTGGGCCTGACTTCTAACTTTATCTTGCATTTTGTTTAGTGTTCAGCTCAGGATATGTGGTGGAGAGTAATTTTGCCCTAGCTGTGAATAATACAGATGTAGGTGAGGGCTGAGATGCATCACTGCTAATACTGTTCATTATTGCTGCTGGTGCCAATTACAGTGGGCAGTGGGCAGCATGGGGTGCTGATCTGCTGGGTCCCAAAGAGATGAAGTGGCTAAGAGGAGATGTGAGACCCTGGAGTGGGCAGGATCTCTTCCTGCTGCCACAACTGGCACTGGTGGGACAGTGGTGCTCTGTCCTTCCAGCCCTTCCAGCTGCCCCAGCCCAGGACACCCTGGGGCTGTGCAAAGTGATGAAAGTCCCTGTGCCATACTATTTATTAATTATACTAAAATATAAATGTAAATTGTAATAAGTATACATGAAAGAGAATACAGAATCCAGCTGGTCTCTTTAAAATGCTTAGACATGTTCAGATATTCAGGAAACAAGTTACAATGTACTGTATGAAATGTTCTTTTTTCTAGGGCAAAACATCTAGTCCAGTAGAACAAAAGAACATAATTTCACACCAAAGTGAAATAACAAATGAGTTTTGTATTGGACTCTGCATTGCAGAGGTTCTACTAAAAAATATTTCAGGTATTAGATAAGGGAATAAGATAAAGACATAAGGGGAATAGTATTCTTTGAGCTTTCAGAAAACTTTTTTTCAACGACATAGCAGAGCTGTCTGCAAGTACAGTGGTATATATATATATATATTTTAACATATCTCAATTTTATCTAGAAATACTTTCTTACTCTCGTCTGCAATTGTTCTCCCTCTATTCTTCCAGATAAACAATAAACTAAATCTCTCAGCAATGTAATTTTCCATAAGTTAACAGAAGCTGCAGATGACGTAAATAAGGGGAGGAAAATGTTCTAAAAAATACAGACAGGGAGAATCTGCTATTTTAAATCATTTTTCTGTATAAAGAACATCTCTTAGTGCTACATTAAGGGTAGCACTTCCATAGGTGTAAATTTTGCCATTTAGCTGTGGCACCACGAGTTTCAGTGTCATGTTCCTTGATGGAACAAATTTTTTTCCAATGAAAAAATTTCCAGTTTTCCAATGCTGCTTGATATTTTACAGCACCCAAGCTAACTTATTCACGATCAATACATGTTTCTCGCTGTTACAGCACAGTCTGAAATATAAGCATGCTCTAAGTTAAGAAAAGGTGAGGAAACTAGGTGTTTGAAGAGCCAGTTTTTTCACATGAAAATATTTTCCATCTATTAAGGACATGAGTGTATTGACTGAGCTGTGGTTAGATGAAGCACAATGACCTGTAGAGTCAGATGATGAGGACAAGTAAGACAGGCCACCCAGAAAATCAATGAAACATTTATTTATTTTAAAATCCCAAATGACTGACATTGAAAGTAACTTGCAGTATTTAAGATGGGAGAAAATACAGTAGTAGAGAACAAAAGCTCCGAGCTAAAAAATTTATATGTGCTCAGCTTCTCATTCAAAATTGTCCATTAAACTCCAATTGGCACATGCATGCATATCATATTAAAATATGCATCTAAAATAAGTAACGTCTGCATAATATCCTTATAGACCTGAAGAATATTTTCATGTATCTATAGATGCCAAACCAAGATAAATCCTAGAAATATGTTTCACTTCTTATACTTTAGGATATGGAGGTTTTAACTAATTACTTATTAATATTAATATGGTTGTAATCTTCCAAAAATAAAATAATAAAAAAAAAGTAGCCTTTGGGAATTTTTATCACTTAGGGTCATGTTCTAGGGAAACAACTTTCCTTTTGGGATGCAAGCAAAGGTTAAATTTTTAAACACTGTGCTGCAATTTCTTCAAAGGACCTGGCAAGTTTACTAAGTACAGCAGTTCAGACTCCTCTAAACTAAAAGCAAATAGCTCAGAAGTTTGTAACTCAGAAGCTAAAATATAGTTGTGCTAGTGACTTCTCTCACTACTTCATTTACCAGTTGTGTATACTTGTGAGAGAACAGTTCCCAGAGATCACATATTTTTACAGTTGCATACAAGCAGTTGGTTTTGTTTCAAACCCAAGAGATGCAATGGAGCAGCATGGTCTGCATTTGTCATTTCTTTTAGCTGGTGATGAGAGATCTACACGACAGAATCAGAAATTACCCTTCCTCCTTTTCCTCTCCTTTCTTTCTTAGCCACTGTGGACAAGGCTTGAATGAGCATTACAGTCATGGCCTCAGACAGCTTGATCCTTGCCACTTAGCTTGCCCTGGGAGCTCAGATTCTTACACATTGCTCTAAGTATCACAGTTCTTTTTGTGTAAAAGCCAGCTTTTTGTGTGCGTGTGTGTGTGTATTTTTTGTTTGTTTGTGTTTTTTGTTTGTTTGCTTATTTTGTAAACACACATGCCCCCTCTCCATGAAATCTCTTATTTTGGACTTTGCCTCATTTCTGGATTATTTAAACCCTTTTCTGGCAAAGAAGACTGAAAACCTGTCATTTTCAGATCTACTCAAGATACTAGTGAGGAGATCATAACTCTGGCCAGAAGAGTTTTTCACCTTTTTCCACCAGCCAACCTTCTTCCACAGCATCAAAATATAGCTGTGGCCAAACCACTCTTCCTTCATTCTGGGCCAAGTCTGCAGGGCAATGTCTGTCTGCCTGCACTTCTTATGACACTTCCAGAATGACAGAAACATTAGAGGGGATTTTTAGGTAACATCAAGCTGTAGATCCTAAGAAAATAAATTATTTCCTGTTGTAAATAAAAATTCTATCCCATGTATCCATAGAAAATTAAGCAAATATTATGATCCCCATTTTAGAGCAGTGAACCTCATCCACACAGATATGTGTGAGATAACTAGAGAGCCTTTTCACTTATGTGCTTACTATATTTACTTAATACATCTTGTTACTGATTTTCTGAAGTTTTGAGCAACTTTAGATCTCCTGAAAACACTGGGGAAGGGAGGGGGGGAGATAAGAAGTGCTGGGATATTTTGGATCTCTCCACAAGACCATAAATAATCTATGTCACTGGTTGAGCTTCCAGGAAACAGTGGCTTAGACATAGTCCCCATAGTCATATGAATGGTTTAGACATAGTCCCCACAGTCACATGAATGAGATTTTAATCTTAGTGTGAGTTTCCGCAGTTCTAAATTGTGTTCAGAAGCATGTTTCAATTAAAGTTTGTAGGACACTATATGAAAGCCAAGCAGTAGAAAAGTTCAGAGTGGAGCTTAGGAGTATCTATGTTCATCTCTTTGAAGAAATGATTTCTTTCCTCCTCTGTCAGAACCCAGAAAATTGGTGGGCTGCCTAGTCCAGAAATAGATCACAGCCACAAACTGAGAGGGCTTTTCATGAAAATTCTTACTAGCACCAAACCAAACAAGGTAATGTTGAGTCAAAAACTCTACATACAAAAGCTTTCCACTCTTTAGAAGAGAGAGCCAGTATTCCAACACATGTTCTTCTTAATAATTCATCTTAAAATCCTTTCCTGTACTCAAAGGTTGTGGTTAACCCTTTGTGTATTAGGAATTAAACACTATTCTTCTGCATCCTGTTTTATGGAAGTGTCTTGAATTTAAAGGAAAAATGTTTTCAAGAAAGCCTCTGGAGAATAATTAGCTAGAATAACTAGGAGTATTTAGTGTAAAATATGGGATAACAAACCAATTAATGATATGTTCCATTGTATAAAGTTGATTGATCTAAAAATGTATACGGCTTTGAGCATGATTGCTTTGGCTTCAAAATATATGTGTAATTTATACATTAACATAATAATAAAGTGGGAGATTTAGGTAACAAACTCTGGAAGTCTTTACTTTAAAGACAAGACATTAACTACCTGTTGAAGCGTTAATGTCACATTGTATTTCACTTTCTTCAAATGTCTTTCTGCACATATGGAAAGATACAAATTGTGTTTTCCTTCCACACAAGCCTTTCACCTGCACTTTCTCAAGCTCTTTTGCATGCAGTATGAATTATTTTAGGTACCTTTCAGTTTTACACATAAGCATCAAAACACACCAAGCTGGAGCAAATAGACTTCTGAGTCTGTGGGGTGGAGGTGCAATTTTCTTCTTAAAGGGCAGAAGAGGGATTTTGAGGAACTGGGCAGTCTGAGCAAGAACTGGGTGCCAGATGTTGCAGTTTCCTGCAGGCTGCTTTCCCAGTGAGAAAGTACTCTCTCAAGCCTGGATAGGGTGCACAATTTCCAACTAGAAACATGTAATTTCAGCTGCCTTGAGCAAATGGCAGTAGCACATGCTGCATTTCAATGTCAGACAGCAGTACTGGAAATCTACAAGACTACTATTGGAAGCCGATAGCAAAATTGACCTGGCAAGTAGAAAAGTATTCTGATGGGGATTCAGATGAAACCTTTTCATGGAAATGAACATGGAATGACCTCCACAGTGTGCAGAGAGGAGGAGAAATATATTTCAAATTGGAAAGATTGAGACTAACAAGAATTTGAAAGCAAACATATAGTCCCTACTCACCTAGAAACAATAAAACATAAACAGGTGTCAACTGTATTACTGCTGAATATCTGTAATCCTTCCTTGAATATGGGATTTATCTGCACCATCACAGAACTGCCATTATTTTTCTGATTAGCAAAACTCTTTTGTAATAGTTAGAAGATGTATGCTCTACATATGATACTAAAGGGAATGTTTCTGTATTTGATAGTAATGCTATTTAATTTAATTTCCCCTGCTCTGATGTAGGCTAGGTAGTTTGATAATCAGGTGATAACTAGATAGATATACCCAGGGAAATTAGAAGGGATGTAAACAGATTATACTGTATTCAGCAGAGTCATGATAGTTTATTTTCTAGCTAATCTGTCTTCCATCTATCTGCTCTCAGAAGATTGTATACATTACCACTACTAGTTTCCACCCAAGTTGTGGAATATGTTACTTGGAAACAGTCATTTGCAGTAACAAAAAAAAATAAATTTTCATGCCTTTGACCAATAAACATAATTCTAGGTAAATAAAAGGAAAAAAAAAATAGCTCTGAGACACTAAGCTTTAGACACTTTTCAGC
Source organism: Oxyura jamaicensis (assembly GCF_011077185.1). Taxonomy (NCBI): domain Eukaryota; kingdom Metazoa; phylum Chordata; class Aves; order Anseriformes; family Anatidae; genus Oxyura; species Oxyura jamaicensis. The sequence goes on along the minus strand of NW_023303722.1, from coordinate 8,014 downwards.
ATCATTCTGTGAACATAAATGGGTATTATAGTTTCAATGTTTTAAGGGAAAATATTCTCAGTCCTAATTACAGTTAAGAAAATACACTGGATTAAATTTTAGGTCTATATCAATTTCAGTGGTAAAGTGGAAGTGATGGTACTAGTTTGTAACAATACATAATATGAATATTACCAGTATGTGAAAGCTCCATAATTGCCACGTGTAAAACCCAAAACAAAGAAAAAGTGTATGTTATTGGTTTCAGTGATAATTAAAAATAATTTTTAACTGTGTTTTGAGTTTGAAACAAATATACTAAGCCAAATCTGTGCCATGTACTTGATGTCAAACTGAGTTTTGAATGTCTCTTTCTACTAATATTTGCCATACTTTTGAATGCTACATTCCACTACAGAAATTGAAAACACCTGTGCCTTCTTTCTTCTCAGCCATATGCTGTAAAAAATTTGTCAAACAAACTCCCTCACTTTGCCTGGTATGATAACTTCTTTCCCATTGTTGAGCACTGTAAGAGAGAGATGAAATTTGGATATTGCCAGTACCTGAGTTATCACACAGTTACCAGCCTGGGTTATCTGGTGCCTCTGTGATTTTGTATTGTATCTTTAGCCATGCTTAAGGTCTATACAATTTTACAGTAGCCAAAATATCCCTAGTTATCATTTACTGTCTTTTCTGGCAAGAAAACACATAATACTTTAGAGACCATTATGATTTATTTCAGTATTAAACCCTATTTTGTATAGAAAACCTAAGAATATGTTCACAGTGGCACAGACCAGGCTAGAAGCATAGACCAATCATAGAGCACATAAATGCCCATCTGTATTAGTTTTCACCTCTTTTTTTTCAAATTAATACCTGGGGTCTGTGAAGAAGCTGTTTCTACTAACATGAAGTTGTGCTCTGAATCAGAAAGAGGAGATTCAAGATCTGGAAAGTCCTAAGGTCTAATTAAGGCACAAAGAGAATAATACTTAAATACTTAAATAATTTTCAGATGTAGATTTTGAAACACTTTTAATATTTCTCTACCAAGGCTTACAAAAAGAGTCCTATCTCTGCAAGGACTGTGTTTGAGTAAACTTGTCTAAACTAGGAGTTTCGGGTTGGGCATGTTGTGGATCAGCAGAACATAGTCTTGGAAATGGACTACAGATTATGTCTGGTCATCAGCTCCATCACAGAAAACTGTATGAATTGTGGAAAGGTCTCTCTTATTTGCTTCCTGCACTGAACATCTCCCTGCTGTTAAAATGCAGAAGTTATGACAGTTCAAGCTAAATATGTTTGCTGTGGTATCATAGTATCTCCTATATCTCATGGATCAGAATAAAAGAGAACAACAAATATTCACCAGCAGGTTAATTTGTCATTTGTTTTCTAAACACACTGAACAAAATTACTTGTTAGCATCTCATGTTAAGTTTATTAGTAGAAGAATCTTATTTATGTCTATAGAATTGAGTCAAAGTTTAGCTAGTTAACATAATTTTGAATAACAGATCTCTCCTTCTACTACAAATTCCCTCGAGTCTTTATAAAATACAAAAATACAAAAAAAAAAAAGAAAAAAAAAAGTGTTACATGCATTTCAGAGAGAAAATGAATTACAAGTAATTTATATGGAGCTAGATAAAAGGATGGGGTCACCTACCTTTATGAACTCCCTGTCTCTTCAAAGTCTTAATATTTTTTCTGCACTTGCACTGATGAAATCTAATGTCCTTTGATGATAATAGGATTTTTCATGTAGTCACACTATGTGATAATTGAGTGAATGCACTTTCTTCTGAGCATTCTGCATCCATTGGAGTAGAAGGCAAGTGGAACAAAACATATATGTTGGGAGGACTTCTGAGAGGAGGCAGAAATTGTTTACAACACAAATGTCAAGAATCTCTTAGCAAGGAGATATCCCAATTTAAGTACAATTATTAAATAAGTAGAATGATCAAACTGAAGTGCAAAGCAGAATAATGTTTTTTGTTTTGTTTTGTTTTGTCAGTGTCCCAGATGACCAAGCAGATAAACTTCAGAAGAGATTAATTTAGACAGAGTGCTTGCAATGTTTAATTCAATGTAAGGCATATTAACTAGTGTTTGTGGTAAGGAAATGGAAATTATGAGTCTGAGTTCCTTTTTCACAACATACTTTTCCCAAGCCACTTAAATCAAGATCCTGCGAGTGCTATACTTACAGCATTATATTTCACAGTTCTCACTGTTTTAGTAGGTATAATAAAAGCATCTGTGTATTGTAGTACAATATAAGTCTCACTATAAGTACAAGTAGCAAAATCTAACCTTGAGTCTACTGGGGTGTCAGTTTACATATCTGCGATATTGATGTGGTGTTGTGAAGTTTTAATTAAACATCATTGATGGAAAGAAGTTTAAAACAAATATTATGATTTAAGGAAACTGCAGAAATAAGTCAGATACTATACTATTAACACAGGTTCTTCCACCTTCCTGTTTTCAACCCTCTCCTTTTTAGTACATGCCAAATCCTGCAAGAATTAAACAAAATGTTCTATATATTTCACTTTGAGTAATGGAAATTCCAGGGCTTTTGCAAGACTACTCTCACACACCACAACCTGTACAGAAATGTTCCTCTTTGACAGATAGTTTTTAGAGGAACTACTAGATTATTTCACAAAAGAATGTTGAATACTTTCCTGAGAAAATGTAGATGTCAGATCAGAAGACACAATTGGCTGTTTGTATCTGAATTTACTGCTCATTTACTAGTTCCCCTTTATGTTTACAGAAATATTTATTCTTTTTATTGTTATTATTTAATTATTTTTAATTGGCAAATAAGATACTTTCCCTCTTTCTTTTCATTGTCTTTTTTATTTGTGTTATTTGTTCTCCTTCTCTCTCTTCCCCTTGTGACACACTTGTGGTTGCCAGCATTCCCTATCTTCATCAAGCAGAAGATTTGTTTTTCTGCTCCATTTGTCTCTGGATTGCAGAACCTGCACTGTTTTTCTTTTTGCTGCCTTTCTTCACAAGAGAGCAGAGCAGTGATTGCTACTCACTGGAAGAACCTTTTTGCTCTTTGTGTGAAGGGCACATGAGGTATCAATGACTAGTAGCCATTCAGCTATAGCTTATAGCTATAGCTGCTCCAGGAGAGCATGTATTAAAAGTTTTCTTTCAATTTGCTGGATTTAAGAAAGCAAGCAATATTGTAGGTCAAAATGAGAACAAACACAAAACTAGTTACAGACCTGTGCTGCCTCTGCATACAAACATCCTCCCATGATACTGGTGATAGTTCTTCAATTTTCTTCAATTTTTCTTCTTTTCAAAAGAAAATTTAATCGTCAGACAAAACCAGAAGCCCTGCTGCTAGATTTTTTGCTGTCTCCAGTACAAATCAGAAGGAAATACATTGAAGCCAGAGATTCCTGAAGAAAGACAGAATAAGCAAAGAGAATACTAGCTGTATATCTGAGTTTCCCCATATGTCAAAGAAGTTCATGGTCTTATAATGCAAATGTGCTGTTCAGTCATGCTTCTAGTGCATCTTCTTTCAGATCTATTACCCATATGGCTAGAAAATATGATACCAGATGAAAATGTGAAAATCCTGTTGAAAGTTTGATTGCCTGAATGTAAAAATTTTAAAAATAAAACAAAACAAAAACAAACAAACAAAAAACTCCCAACGTATCTATATTGTGATAATTCTATGTTCCCTCTTTTTCCAATGCACATTTCTTCTGATAAGCACTCTGTTGCAAAACCAGAGTGCTTGTCAGAAGAAATGTCAAAACCAGTCAGCACTCAGGACACAGCTCTGAGTTTCTTTACAGTATAAAGGGACCTTCATTGTCTGACATATAGAGGGCTCTTTAGCTGTCACCAGCAGTTTAGACATAAGGAACGAATGACAAAATCAATTTGAATTGTTCACTAGTTTAACTTGTGATATCTTGGGAAGGCTTGGGATTGCATTTTTCATTTCAAGACCAATGTTATTGCATAATACTGCAGAAAATAACTCCATAAGCCCTCAAATAACAGAAGCCTAGTTTTCCAAGGTCTTATGCCCTGAGGCATAGATCTTTGTCTGATGTCTAGTAGGTGTGAAGTGAAGACAGAAGCTTTTTGTCAGAGTAGTAGTAGTGTCTTGTCTCTATGTATGCACCTATTTTCAGAACAATCTGTTGAGTTTTTTTGAAATTGGTCACTGAGTTTATGGATGACTAGCTCAAATCAGATCAGTAAGAAGATGTATATGTAGACTAACAACAAGAGTAGACTCACTTAAATCCTCCTTCTCTCAGAATTGAGGCTAAAAATTGTAGATAACGTGTAAACATTGTGTCATTAGTAAAAAGTAAACAACCAAATAAAATAGAGTGATAAATAGCACTGAGAGCCTCAAGCAAGTTCTTCAAAATTTCTTTGACTTCTTTGGAGTCAAATCCAGTTGGAGGCCGGTCACTAGTGGCGTTCCCCAGGGCTCGGTGCTGGGGCCGGTCCTCTTCAGTATCTTCATTGATGATCTGGATGAGGGCATTGAGTGCACCCTCAGTAAGTTTGCAGATGACACCAAGTTAGGTGCATGTGTTGATCTGCTCGAGGGTAGGAAGGCTCTGCAAGAGGATCTGGATAGGCTGGACCGATGGGTTGAGGTCAACTGCATGAAGTTCAACAAGGCCAAGTGCCGGGTCCTGCACCTGGGGCGCAATAACCCCAAGCAGAGCTACAGGCTGGGAGATGAGTGGTTGGAGAGCTGCCAGGCAGAGAAGGACCTGGGAGTGATGGTTGATAGTCGGCTGAATATGAGCCAGCAGTGTGCTCAGGTGGCCAAGAAGGCCAACGGCTGAAGTTGCGCCAGGGGAGGTTTAGGTTGAATATTAGGAAGAACTTCTTTACTGAACGGGTTGTTAGTCACTGGAATAGGCTGTCCAGGGAAGTGGTTGAGTCACCATCCCTGGAGGTCTTTAAAAGACATTTAGATGTAGAGCTTAGGGATATGGTTTAGTGGGGACTGTTAGTGTTAGGTCAGAGGTTGGACTTGATGATCTTGAGGTCTCTTCCAATCTAGAAAATTCCGTGATTCTGTGAAAATTACTTGTCCAAGAGCCTTGAGCTTCCTATAACTGATTCTCAACAGCCACATCAAAATATCTTTCATCTCTCTATAATTCCATCTCTCTGTCTATCTAGGTCCCTGGCTGCCTATCCATCTTCCTCTAAGAAAAAAAAAAGGACTGAGTTAAAGGTTGCTTTTATATTAATCTTATAATAGTGAAAAATGTTAGCTTTTGCTTTACTTTCCCGGCTTTCACTTTTCAACCAGTTTACCTTTGTTTGTCTTGTTTGCTTTTTTTTTTTTGCCTTTTTTTTTATTTTTTATTTTTTTAATAAAATTATGTCACTTTTCCACCTGTGGGGAAAATTAATCCTTTTGAATTCAGTTTAAGCAGAAACACATTACTATTAGTGCTTGGACTGTTCCTGGAGCTAATGGTAAGTGAAAAGTATAAATTGCTATAGTGGTCTTAAGGCACTCCTTAATTTTTATTATTTATTATTTTATTATTTATTTATTTGTTTGCTTAATTATGCAGTTTAAAAACAAGACTATGCTATTCTGATGTACCACAGTTTGATGCCTGAGAGTAGGTTTTACTTTCAGGTTATGTGCAGTCCATTTGAATTACCCTGAATATTAAAAGGATGTAGGATTGAAAGGATTTCTCTGCAGTAAATGAAAAGTGAAAGCTATTACTGACACCTGAAACTAAAACAAAACTTTCTAGATAGCCACAGGATGAAGTTAGAAAATAAGAAACAATACAAGCAAAGCAAATCAATCGTGTTCTCATTAAAGTCAATGGGTCATTTATCATTGGCTTTGATAGGTGTGGGATCTGTCCCAAATTCTTCACTTTACCCATTAGAAAAAGGAAATTAAAATTCTTGTTGCCATTTTACCACTCCTAATCTCATTTCCTCATTTTCCTCTCTCTCCCTCAAACCTTCTTCTCTAGGGAGTTTCTGAACAAAGTAGCAAGTATGAGTGGAGGGCTCCAGAAAGGATGTGATAAGGATCATAGAACATGTAATAGAGATTAAGTTTTGCTGGCTATTTGCTGCATCAAAATGTGTTTTTCTTACAGCTTCCAAAACATTGATTTTCTTTAGGCTATAGTATGTCAAATAAAGATATAGGTTTTTTACAGGCAAACAGTATCATCCTCTGACTGGTTGCTTGAGTAACATTTTCACCTCAGTGCTAAAAAATTGGAAGATATTTTAATACCACTAAAAGCACTAGGGGGCAGTACGATCTAGAGATGATCTATGATCAAGTGTGCGTTTGCACAGACTCCCTGCCATCTGCCTTGGGTATCACTTCCAGGAAGGCATCCTTTTTTTTTTTTTTTTTTTTTTTTTTTTTTTTTTTTTTTTAG
>NW_023303722.1:0-1468 GCF_011077185.1 Oxyura jamaicensis | reverse complement strand
TTTTTTTTTTTTTTTTTTTTTTTTTTTTTTTTTTTTTTTTTTCCTAGCAGCTCTGCTGTACGTCCTTGAAAGGCTGAGCGTAACTGTGTGTTTTGCCAGCTCTAGGGGGATGAGGCACTATAAAACAAGCTATAACGTAACATAAACAAAGACCTACAGTCTCAACAGTTTGACTCCACCATGAACTTTTCTGCAGCATCAGAGTCATGCATGAATCCCTTCAATCAGGTGGTTACTTTTTTATCTGTGGGACCATTTGAACTCTAAGAACAGCTCGGGAAGTCTTCAATGTCTTTATCTATGTTTGTGTCTGGCAAGAGAAGAAAATCTTGCCTCTTATCTCCAAAGTATAACTATTCCTAATAGTCCTGTATAAAGTGTGCTGCAAGTTGTTATTGGTTGTTGTATGTTGTCTACTTGTTTTTGTTTATAATTTATTATTTCTTATCTTGCATGAAAGCAAATAAGCAAGCAGACTAATCAACTATATAACATCAGCTAACCTGGAAAAAAAAAAAGTGACGGCAAACACAAGGGAAGCAATAAACAAACACAGCATTTTTCACAAGATAAATATGTGAATTCTTGATTTTTATTTTTAATATCAGAGGGTACTGCTGTTCTTATTGGCCTTTTATTTCAGAAATTCTTCCTTGTAACACTTCACTGGAACATTTAAATGATACAGAGATACGGTGGAAATCTGGTAGTTTCCATAGGTAGTTCCTGGTAGTTTTCCATAGGCTAGGCCCTAGAAATGGAATTGAAGGGTAAATTCCGCTCAGAATTCTTAGAAGGAATTCTGGCCCTGGATCTTTCTACATGTACTTAACATAAGATGCAATGTATGAGATAGCTTGAATATCAATGGCAGAATAGTTATAGTCTCAAAGAACTCTTTCATGTGGTGTATTGCTTCCGGTCTTCACTAAAAAGTCATATGTATGGTCAGTCCTTTTCCTCCTGCAGTTTTTCCAAAACAACTCCTAAAGCAAGAGTTGTGATGACCTCTGTAATATTCTCAATAGCTCTGCTGTTGGCATTAACTCCTCTTGACATCTGTAGTTGCACCTATGTTTTCCAATAGACAAATACAGTTGGAAAATGAATGCAATTGTTATGAGAAAAGCTGTTTATGCACTCTGCTCACAGATTGTACTCAATAAAGAACAACCACATCTTACTTCCATAAGGCTCCCCTGAAGTATTTAAGGCAGCCCTAACTAAACGCCCAAAGAAATGAAACTTAACATACTTACTTTTTTTTTTTTTAATTATTATTATTTTTATTTCTTTATTGAATGTTCCTGTGTTAAATGCAAATCACAGAATCACAGAACTACAGAATAGTCCAGGTTGGAAGGGACCTCCAAGGTCACCAAGTCCAACCTCTGACCTAACGCTAACAAGTCCTCCACTACAACATATCCCTAAGCTCTACATCTAAATGTCTTTTAAAGACCTCCAG
>NW_023303721.1:0-24925 GCF_011077185.1 Oxyura jamaicensis | reverse complement strand
CACTTGACTGGCGGCTAGAAAACGTGACGCCCATCTACAAGAAGGGACGCAGGGTAGACCCGGGGAACTATAGGCCTGTTAGTTTGACCTCAGTGCCAGGGAAGCTCATGGAGCAGATTATCTTGAGTGTCATAATGCAGCAGTTGCAGGGCAAGCTGGCGATCAGGCCTAGTCAGCATGGGTTTATGAAGGGCAGGTCCTGCTTGACGAACCTGATCTCCTTCTATGACAAGGTGACACGCTTAGTGGATGAGGGAGAGGCTGTGGACGTGGTCTACCTTGACTTCAGTAAGGCATTTGACAGCGTTCCCCACAGCATTCTCCTCAGGAAACTGGCTGCTCATGGCTTGGACTGGCGTACACTTCATTGGGTTAAGAACTGGCTGGATAGCCGGGCCCAGAGACTTGTGGTGAATAGAGTCAAATCCAGTTGGAAGCCGGTCACTAGTGGAGTCCTCCAGAGCTCGGTACTGGGGCCAGTCCTCTTTAATATCTTCATCGATGATCTGGATGAGGGGATCGAGTGCACCTTCAGCAAGTTTGCAGACGACCCCAAGTTAGGTGCGTGTGTCGATCTGCTCAAGGGTAGGAAGGCTCTGCAGGAGGATCTGGATAGGCTGGACTGATGGGCCAAGGCCAACTGTATGAAGTTCAAGAAAGCCATGTGCCGGGTCCTGCACCTGGGGCCCAACAACCCCAAACAGTGCTACAGGCTGGGAGATGTGTGGTTGGAGAGCTGCCAGGCAGAGAAGGACCTGGGAGTATTGGTTGACAGTCGCCTGAATATGAGCCAGCACTGTGCTCAGGTGGCCAAGAAGGCCAGCAGCATCCTGGCTTGCATTAGGAACAGCGTGGCCAGCAAGTCCAGGGAAGTGATTGTCTCCCTGTACTCGGCTCTGGTGAGGCCGCACCTCGAGTACTGTGTTCAGTTTTGGGCCCCTCGCTACAAGAAGGCCATGGAGGTGCTTGAGTGAGTCCAGAGAAGGGCTACGAAGCTGGTGAAGGGTCTGGAGAACAAGTCTTATGAGGTGTTCCACTAATTATTTTCGTAGCCTTCCTCTTAACTCGCCCCAGTAGTTCCATCACCCTCTTGTACTGGGGAGCCCTGGACTGGACACAATACTTCAGGTGTGGCCTCACCAGAGCTGAGTACAGGGAGAGGATTACCTCCCTTGACCTGCTGGCAACACTCTTCCAGTTGCACCCCAAGATACTATTGGCCTTCTTGGCTGCAAGGGCACAAAGTTCCAATTATTCTACTAGATTGTTACATCTGTTTCAAATCAAAGCTGTAATGCAGTGGCAAATTCTTCACTGTGTTTAAGCATACACTTAAGACCCACTAAAACTAAACAAAAGTATATGTTGAAATTAAAATATGGGTTTATTTTTATTTTTTATTTTTAAAACCTTAACTCCTATTTCTGAAATCATGTTTTATCAGCACCCTCCACCTCCAGAAATACCAAGCTTTGAAAAATGATTAAAATATTACATGAACTGTCATGTCCATTCATATACAGTTTTCAAAAGACAACAATTATTTTAGGGTGTTAACTTGCTTAGAAGCAGAGGCAAATTTCTTGGATTTGTCACCTAAAATGAAATTGTATATTATTATGTACAGTATCAGGTATCATAAAGGTGAAAAAGGCAGATGAGATACTGAAACAAATTTAAATCTGAAAACTAGCTTTTGATTGCTGATATAAATATGCTTTCATACAACAGAAAATAAAAGACATCTTTATGCTTAAAGTCTTAGAAATTGTGAAGACTTTGACTAGGGTTTAAAAAAAAAAAAGAAAGAAAGAAAGAAAGAAAAATTTGAAAGCTATATACAGCTATTTCCTTGTTGTGATGTTTATGTCCCATGTTACTTAAGTGTATTTAAAGCTTTTACTTTGTATGCATTTCTTAATTATTGAATGGTCCTTCAAACAATTTTTATTCATTTTTTGTTACCTTACGTGAGACCCCAGCTAAATGAAAAGTCTAAAATAATTATACAGATAGCACTCTTGTAAATAATTCTGTACTTCCTTCAATGTATCTCAGTCTATAATTTATCGCAAACCTCAATTGGAATAGAACAGTCATGGACATTTGAAGAAGTGAGGTTGTATGAAGGAAAGAGGAAATGTGGCTACATGCTTATCTGACCTCAGTGGGATTTTTTAAAAAACTTAAATGTCAATTAGACATGAGTGTATAGCTCTCAGTTACAACTATTTGAACAAAAGAGATGGACATTATGTAATGTCATCCACCACTGATACTTTCTGAGCTGGATGTTGCAAGGGTTGAGATGTATTTCTCAAAGAAATAAAAGAATAAAAAGAGAGACTTACATCACCTGTATTGATTAAGCCATAGCCTAGGAGTTCAGAAGAAAGCTACAGTTCCAGAACAGACTGAGAAGAGTTTCCAAAATCATTAAAGAGCACAATACCTTTGAAAGTTGTTCCTTGGCAAAGATTCAGAGGTGATTTAAAAGCACAGCTGTTCACAGAAAAAAGACTAAAGGAAAAGCAAATAGAACAGCTATAGAGATGAACAAAAAATCACTTCAGAATTTTTTAAGGGAGGTCTACTTTTTCCTCTCTCTTTCCATTTGCTTTCAGAAAGCAAGTATACAAAAGCCACAAAATTATTTTCCAGAGTATAAATTATTTTATGAAACAGGTTTGTTTGTTTAACTTCCTCTGTAACTTCCTCTGTAACTTCCTGTGTAACTTCCTCCATCTGATCAGCCCTGTTTTGAAGTGCCAGTCTCAGGGAATCTGGAAACAATACAAAATATAAGTCAATATACAGACCCATTGTCACCTTATTTTTTCAAGCACGTTGAGGACCAAGACTTCCATTATTTTCAGTCTCAAAGCAGGCTGAAAGATGTAAGCTTCACAAAATATTATTTGTGGATGCTTTTTAGGCCATTCTTTTTGACAGTAATAACAAATCCAATTTGAAAAATCATGTTTCTTCCTGCTATTCCTCCCTGCTATGAAGATAAATCAATAGGATTGTTTCAGAATTTAGAGGTTGTACAGAGGGTATTAAAGCCAAAATATTACATAGTAGAAAAATTTTGATGGCAAAATGCACTTCACTGGGAAATCTAAGTCCTGAGGTTTGCAGAACATCAATAACAACAAAAATCAGTTAGATTCCCCAATTTTAGAGACACATTGAAACTATTTAAGTAATTTTAAAAGCTAAGAAACAGTTGTTTGCTCGTCTACCGGTAACAATACATTGGTTACTGAAAAAATCTCATACTTGCTCCTTAAAGTGCAAGTGTTATACTGGAAATATTATATAGTTAAATTGGTGAATTAAGTTTTGGTAATATTACAGGTGTACACACATACAAAGACACAGATGCAGACACATACACAATAGAAAGAAATCCCCTAAAAACAGTAGATGAAGCATTGATCAAACACTTGGAAGAAAGTTCAGTGGTGATTGATTTTGAACTCTGTCTACAAAGCCATCATCATCAAAAAAAAAAAAAAAAAGACAAAATAAATAGTTTTTTCTTCAGTATGATGTCAAATATATTTATCTGAAATAGCAGTTGTACAGTTGTGCAGTAAAGGAATTTTCTATACAAGCTATCATGAGAAGAAAAATAACTTTTTTTTTTTTTTTTTTTTTTTTTTTCCAAGTTCTGAGAGGCACTGCTGTTATATTTACAATTTACATTGCTGTCCAAAATGAATACATTTACTGAAGCTTATAATTAAAAAACAAAAACAAACAAATCAAAATCTTTGACAAAATAATAAAAGTGTGTAATACAAAGGCAAGACAGCACCTGATATTCAAAAACAAAAGGAAACTTTTTCTTTTTTATCAGTTTGTATGTAAATGAACTGAGAAAAGAACAATTACTTAAATATATATATATATCAAAGAAAGTGATTAAAGAACAGGGTGATAAACTGCAAATGTCTTTATAAAGCTGCATAAAACCTGACTGTGACTATTTAAAAGAACTGAGACTATATATTTAAAGTCTCAATACATTTATTACTTGACTTTTTTACAAATTTTGTTGAGTTGATTGAAATTGAAAACATCTAAAGCAAAGAAATTTCATAATGTCAAAAACACACTTTTCATAATGTGAAAATCCCACTTAAGGCCTGAAATGTATAGAACAAAAAATTTAGTTAGACTGACCAGTTTTAGAGATGCATTGATTCCATATATTTAATTTGATAACTATATATAGATATATAAATATATCTAATACTTACTTTTATTCATTTTTGTTTCTGCCTAAAATAATTTAATTTCTTTAAAACAATAATGGAACTGGGTTTTAGGGAGTGTAGGCTTTTCTTCATTTCTTCAATCCAGAATATTCAGTTTGGTTGGTCTATCTAACTTCCTTAAACAACATCAACAATTTCCAATCCATCATCTATCCAGTTTCCAAATTCTCCATATGTAAATATACATATTACAATTATGCTAGCAGGCACATCTACACACATTTGCTACATTTAGATTACCTGTGTGAGCAAATAATTTCAGATGTGAAGCATTCTCATAAAGGTTATCATCAGGAACATATGTAAATTAATTCACCAGTTATTATATAAAACCTAATTTATCTTTATTTTACTTGAATATTACAAAACAGAATCATAAATTTCATTTTAAAGAGTCAAATAAGTGTATTTTAATTATATTGTTACTTTCACTCTTAGATGTTTTGAAATATATGTAGAGTCTGCACAGGAGACCTAATGTCCAGAATCAGACCTTTATGCAAATTTAAAAGGTAGTTCAACTTAATATGAAGATTCAGTAGGTATATTATGTGACAAACTTATATACCTGCAGTTGATTTTACTCAAACTTAAAACACTTAAAGTCAAATGTTAAATCACGGAACACAGATTAACCTCTTAAGTATTTCTTTATGATCTATGAGCACCTCGAGTACTGCGTTCAGTTTGGGGCCCCTCGCTACAAGAAGGCCATGGAGGTGCTTGAGTGAGTCCAGAAGGGCTACAAAGCTGGTGAAGGGTCTGGAGAACAAGTCTTATGAGGAGCGGCTGAGGGAGCTGGGACTGTTTAGCCTGGAGAAGAGGAGGCTCAGGGGTGACCTTATTGCACTCTACAGGTACCTGAAAGGAGGCTGTAGCGGGGTGGGGGTTGGTCTATTCTCCCACGTGCCTGGTGACAGGACGAGGGGGAATGGCCTAAAGTTGCGCCAGGGGAGGTTTAGGTTGGATATTAGGAAGAACTTTACTGAACAGGTTGTTAGACACTGGAACGGGCTGCCCAGGGAAGTGGTTGAGTCCCCATCCCTGGAGGTCTTGAAAAGACATTTAGATGTAGAGCTTAGGGATATGGTTTAGTGGAGGACTTAGTGTTAGGTCAGAGGTTGGACTCGGTGATCTTGGAGGTCTCTTCCAACCTAGACTATTCTGTGATTCTGTGATATAGGAACACAACTTTTGCTTATAATCTTGCCTATGATTCTGTGATGTTTCAGAATGAAGGCAACAGTGCACTTGTCCTAACTTTTGGTGCTTTCATTGTGTTCTTAGTATACCTTGGTATACCAAAGAATATTTAATACAGCCTGCACAATCATTTTCCTTTAAAACAATGGGTGGATGGAGCAAACTTTTAGATAAGATTCTAGAGGCTGCAGGGCTGTGTTTAGGACCGTCAAGCAAAATAAGAGGTCCCTTTTTCTGTTGTTTGGATTGCTCATATACTTGCATTAAATAGTCACAAAAGAAAAAAAATAGAAATACTTAGACCTGAGTTCCATTACTCAGGTATGGGTGCCCTAGCCATCAGCAAAATTAACTTCTGTCTTGGTTTTCATCTTATTGTGAATCTAATTTCCTTCCATACAGAATGATGGATCCCACAAAGCAGCTTGAGCACCTCTTTCATCATGAAAGATATACCTTTTAATACTTTGAGGTCAAACTTTAATTTCCTATTTGATGTAGGACCCTAAAAACTAGCTTTTGTCCAAAACGGTGAAGACACTCAAAATATGTAACACTATGCATTTCTATGTGTTTGCATCTGACTGAAAGGGGTACTAGACAAATAAAGCAAGTCTTGAATAGAAACAAAAGACTGAGTTTAAAACCATAATCCAAGAACTTCTAAGACAGGCATATAAATCTCTGAAGGAAGACTAGATGAATGTCTTAGACTTCATGCTTAACTTTTAGTTACTGAGGTTAGATTAAGAGGCTTCTCCGCTATGTGATTCCTATTCCTATTGTGCTTTTTCTCAATTTAAGGCCATCTGAATTGTGAATGCTCCAGTGCTTACCTTGAAATTACTTGTGACAGGTTGAAGTACAAAGGGCTTTGGGGTGCCCTATTTACTGTGCGTGTTCAAAGCATGACTAATGAAAATAACAGTATATGGTTTCTTGTTGCAGAAGCCACTTTTTAGAGAACAGCAAGGACAGAAGAAAACTGTGCCTGTTATTGTGTACTACTTTAAATAATGCAGATTAGCAGCTAAAGCAGTCAGCAAAAGTCTTGGATTTCATTCCTTCCTTAGCCTGAAGGGGAGCTTTAGTGTCAGAACTAATACTGCTTTAATCCTGGACAGTATAAGAACAGTAATATGTATTCATTTAGGATTTAAGAACAGCATCAGAATATAGAAGAAAGTGAAAATTGAGTGGAACAGGAACAGTTGAAAAAATAATATTATTATATAATTGCAATTATATAATATATACAATATATTATAAGATGTAATTATATAAATGTATAATATTTAACGAGTCATATAAAAACAATATATAATATGTATTATATATTATAATAATGCAAGAATTATATAATTATAATAATGCATTAACAATACATGTTAGACATTAACAATAATACATATTACTTCAATAGCTTCAATTTCTATGAAAGAGTATGAATTAAATTTATATGGACGTTTTAAAATAAAATATAAAAAATAAAATAAAATGAATTTAAGTTAAATTAAAAATTAAAAAAATATATTATGGACCTTTTCACTTTACTGCTTTAGATGTATCCATCATAATCAGTAACAGCAATATGACTTTGTAACACCCGTGCTCAATGAGCAATCAGAAAACCAGCTTTATTCTGGGGAAACTATCTCTCGTCTCGTCTCGTCTCGTCTCGTCTCGTCTCGTCTCCTCTCCTCTCCTCTCCTCTCCTCTCCTCTCCTCTCCTCTCCTCTCCTCTCCCTCTATGGAACAATTCTTGATTTAATTTCTATTTGCCAATAAGAGTAAATGCAAACCATAGTCTTGTCCATTCAGTTCAGATGAGTCCAATTAAACCTTCAGTGTATGAAAAATGTTTTGTCAGTATCTTGTTCATGAAACTGATGATCTCAAGAGAGGTGTTTTTTTTTTTGTTTGTTTGTTTGTTTGTTTGTTTATAATAATGGGGTGAAAAGTCATGAAATATGACTGACTAGGTTCCAGAGTTGGCTTCTTCCTGTGGAAGTAGAGTATCTGGTGACCATGGAAGAGCCTTTCCTGTGAGAACTTCGTGTGGTATCTCCCCATCTCCACTGAGCCAGCCATCTCTTTCTAACTCCCAGCCGTACTCTGCACTTGTTGCTGTACTTTCAGAGCAGCTCTGCAAGCTCTGTCACTAATGACATTTTGTTCTTGGAGAAAAAGATAAAAAAGATATGTGGGTTAAAACTCTGTTTTCTGGCCCACACAGACTAGGAGTTTTTCAGTATTACTAATAAAATCTGTTCATTTGCTTTATTAGTAGAAGCAAGATGAAAATTAGGAGAAATCTGTCATCATCCATTACTTATTCTATATGTTACCACAGGCAAGAAACTTGCTGTTACTAATTTTAGTTTACTTTGTTCATCTCATTTTGCTTTTGTTAGCTTGCAAATGTGGCTGCCTACTGTGATATGACCTAAGTTTCTTGAAATCAGACCCATACTGGGACTGTGTTGCAGAAGATATGTTGTACAGATGAAAACATATTAAACATTTGAAATCTCAATGATTTCTTCAGTTCTGTTCAAACAAATTATCAGGGTTGATCCCAGGAAATTGGGAAATCCAATGAAAATGAAGCTGGTTCTTTTTATTTGAAAGGCTGTGGACTAAACCTGACATTATTCTTTGAGTCCAGGTAATTAAGGTACAGCTGTTGGTGTATGCAGGATCAGCATTTTTCTCTCTCACTCTGTGGCATTATACCAAACATTAGTTCAGTCATATGTTCCATAGGTGAGAATAGGTTACAGTGTCCCTAACTGTAATATATATGTTTATTTATGAGGAGGGATAGAGAAGTGAGGAAACCAAAAGCAAAAGGATGTACTTTATTATTATTATTATTATTATTATTATTGAGGTATGTTGTATCTTTATATGGTATCCTTCCTTATTTCATGCTTTCTCATTTCTAAAATGTCTGCATAATTTTTTAAGGTTACTATGAATTTGTGTCAGGAATTTTAATCCGTTAATTCTACAATATTTACATAGCATTTCTTGTATTGGTTGGAAATGTTTTTGCAAAGCATGGCTAGGACAGTTATTTTAGTATGTAGAAAAATAACTGTGAAATGGAAAAATAGAAAACATAATGTTATTTCCTCTGGTGAGATGCCCACCCAATAAGAGAAAAAAAAAAAAAAGTACTCTTTATATATTTTATTTTATTTTATTTTTGGTGAATGTGATGACTTTCATACAAAACCTTATGCATCCAGACAAAAGGAGATTTTAAAATTCACTCATTCCCCTTTATTCTTTCCTGTAATCTAGGTAACATACTCTTTAGCCTGTATTCTTTTCATATACCATTCATTGTCTCTCTCACACTTATGCACTGGCTATATTCATGACATCTGAAGCTCTTAAAAATATGAACAACCCAGAAATACAGACAGATAAAATTAGTCTAAAAAAATGTTTTTCCATCTTAGTAATCACAGGAAGTTCTGTGTCCCTAAATTAGGGCAATGCTTTCCCCAGCATCCTTTTACTATCCTTATTCTCCAGAAAGCTATTTGGGTCATCTACATTAGATTTCTCTTAAGTCCTACAGAAATGCCTGGCTTATTGAGAGACTATAAAGGGAAGCTACTTTCTAATTTAGACACCTACACTAACGTATCATAGAATTGTTTAGAGATAATATTTGGGGGTCATCTGGTCCAAGTCCTTACTCCAAGCAATATCAGCTAGGTCTCAGAATGACTGAGGTTGAAAAGAACCTGTAGATATCACCTGGTCCAACCCCACTGCTCGAGCAGAACCACACAGAGCCACTTGCTCAGGACCATGTCCATAAAGCTTTTGAATATCTCCAGGGAGGGAGAATCCACACACTCTCTGGACAACCTGTTCCAGTGCTCAGTCATGCTCACTGTAAAGAAGCATTTCATGATGTTCAGATGGGACCACCTGTGTTTCACTTTTTGCCCATTGCTACCTGTCCTTTCACGGGGCACCACTGAAAAGAACATTAGATCATGTTGCTAATGGGCTTGGATAATAAAGTTTTAAACATATACGGGGTGGAAAGTTAACCTCAAACTCTGGGCAATCTGCTTCAGTTTTTTATTACCTTTCTGGTGAAAAACTTTTTCCTAATATCTAATCAGAGCTTCACTCTTTGCAATTTGTGTCCAGAGCTTCTTCTTCATCACTGTATACCTGCAGGAAGAGCCAGGCTCTGTCTTCTGCAAAAAACAGCATTAATGTCTCTCCTAAATCTTTAACACTGAAGAAACCAAGGTCTCTCATCCTTTTCTTAAAAATTTTGTGATCCAGCATCCTCATTATTTTGCTGGATCTCTCTTGTGTTCACTCCCATATGTCAAAGTCTTGCACTGAGGAAATAATAATAATAATAATAATAATAATAATAATAATAATAATAAAAGGACACAGTACTCTAACTGCAGCCTCATAGCCAAATTGAATAATAGGAAAAAATCACTTTTATTGATTTGTTGGCAATTATCTTGCTGATACAGACCACAATGCATTTGCCCTTCTTTGCCCCAAGTCCATATTGCTGAATCACAGTCTGCTGTCCACTAGGATGTGCTAGTCCCTTCCTGGTATCTTTTGATGGTATGAATGCAATCTTAAATGAACACTAGGTACCATCTTGTAGGTAATGTATGGAAACATGGTGTGGCAACTAGTGTGATATTTATCTATACTTTCATCTGCATCATGCAGACTGTGAGATTAAGTGATTTCTGTTATACATTTTGGCCTTAAAAATTAAATATATGTATTAGCATCTCCAATATCCTTGTAATGTTTATTGCATCTCCAAGCTACTTCTGTGAATAATAGTCCCTCAATTTCTACTATTTCTTTAGTGTATATATCATATACACTACAGATATATCATCACCTTGCTGTGGTATAGTATTTTATCTTTAGTCATTCAGGAAAAGTGCTTGTCTGTAGGCCATTTCTATGGCCAACGTACACCCAAGGTTTTTCAGCTACAATGCTCACTTTGGGAAAGTATACAGATAGAACATACTTCCCTCTAACTTATTTTAATGTAGAGTATGTAACATAATGCCTATTGTGTACCTGTTAAATGCTTCTGAATATGATGTATTTCACTTTTTTTTTTTTTTTTTTTTTTTTTTCACAGATTTCAATTATTTGAACAAATAAAGTACATTCTTCTTTAAGATAGATTATAAGAAAATTGTATTTGAGGAGCAATAAATATTAAGAACTTTTTTCTCATTTAATTTGTAAAGTTCATATTGAAAATTTAAAGCATATTGTCTTTTCAAATAATTTGTCTCCTATAAGTTTCACTTTTGTATGTATATATACACACAAGCATCAGACTATAAAGAATTCTGATATAGTGATAAACTCATACAAGTAATTTAAGATTACCAGAGTTTTTGTCATCAAGTAGAATGAAATCACAGGAGTAAACAGTCATCTGACAGTCTTTCTTATCTGTGTCTAAATATTTTTTCATTCATAGCATTTTTTTTCTTTTGTGTAAGACAAACAGAGGAAGTATAAAGAATAAAGTGATGTGCTACTAATATTTTTGCAAAGGTTTCTCTGAAAAATCTCTTTCTATCTTGTAATTACACATTCATCTAAATGCTGTATTCATTTTCAGATAAGATGGGTGAGAAATTAGAAAACATTTTCTTATTGTAATATGAAAATTCTTTCTCTAAACAAAAAAAAAAATGCATGACACACACACACAAAAGAAAAAAATAAAAAGGGGAATTCAACAACAGCACTTACTTTGAATGCTTATTTTTTTTCCTATAAATAATAGTTTAAGGTAACAGATTTCTGCATCTTTGCATTCCCGTTTTTTTTTTTTATTATTTTATTTTATTTTTTATTTTTGGTTTGTTTCTTTCTTTCTTTCTTTCTTTCTTTGTTTCTTTATTTATTTCTTTTTGAACAACAACTTGGAGATTTTCATGCCTTTAAAAGACATTACTTAATTTGGAGGTGGAAAAATTTATTTGTGATAAAAATGAACTTCATTTTATATCTTCTTCAGAATCCTAGAGACTTTTCTTATTATAACAAAACATAGGGAAAGGAATTTCACATAAAACAGCTAACCTCTTTTTCTTTCTGTGTCTACTTTGACTGCCATCTTTACCTAAAAAACTTTTTACAGGCTCTTAAGAGGATCAAGAGGGTCAGACAGAAGAAAAGAAAAACAATTCAGTGGAGCAGTATCCTGCCCTGTCATGTTTTTTTTCATGTTTTTGGCTGAGACAGAGTTAATTTTCTTCATAGAGGCTCACACTATGCTGTGTTTTGGATTTTTGTTGAAGATGGTGGTGATAACAAGCCAATGTTTTTAGTTGTTGCAGAGCAGTGCTTACACAGAGCCAAGGACTTTTCTGCTTCTCATGCTGCCTTGTCAGCATGGAGGCTAAGGGATGTACAATAATTTGGGAGGGGATACAGCCAGGACAGCTGACCCAAACTGACCAACAGGATATTCCATACCAGATGGCATCATGCTCCACAATAAAAGCTGGGGTAAAGATGGAGGAAGGGGAGGATATTCAGAGTGATAGTTTTGGTCTTCCCAAGAAACCATTACATGGGATGGAGACAAGTTCTGAAGTGGCTGAGCATCTGCCTGCTGGTGGGAAGTAGTGAGTGAGTACCTTGTTTTGCTTTGCCTGTGCATGCAACTGTTGCTTTACCTGTCTTTATCTCAGCCCACAATTCCCCGCACTTTTACCTCCTTGATTCTCTCCCCCATCCCTGGGGACTGTGAGTAAGTGGCTGTGTGGTACTTGGCTGCTTACTGGGGTTTAACCACACCAGCATCTTTTCCAAAGTGTTCGGTTTTCCATCCAGTATGCCAGCATGGCCAGAAGAGACAATTAAACCTTTTATGTTTGCTAGGTCAGAAGAATGGCTGGTCATTTATCATTTTCTATGGGAAACAACTTAAACCTGAAAAACAATCAGGTGTCACATCATAAAAATCTCATTCATTATTGTTCTTCTTCAATCAATAAAATATTAATTAAATGAAAAATTTCATACTACAACATAAAGTATACAGAAATTGCATTAACTGGTTTATGTAGTCTGTGGATAATTTGTTGTCTATTAACTCTTCTTGACTCCTCAGTGGGAAACATTAATATGGCTACTTCATGGCCTAAAAAGAAGCACTTAAAAGAAAAAATCCTCATGAAACCAATATCATTCAACTTCCATTATAATTTTTAATCCATTAATAATTGTGGAAATAAATTATAGTCCAGATTACAAGCATTCTAATCTGACCATTTCAGAACTTTTCTTATGGTGAAACAATAAAGAGTTAAATAGCTGTTTTATGTAGTATTTTGAGGAATCATTTTTTATAAGTATAGATTTTAGTTAACCTTAGAACACTTTCTTATTATGATAATTTCCAAATCAAAACATAGAGCTAAATCTTGGCATGATTGTGGAATCATTTTCATTGTCTTATCCACATTAAAAATTAAATAAATAAAATATAAAATAAAATGAAAATGTCACGTCCATATTTAAACATACAGTAATGCTGTTGCATAAACTTAATTTTAAAGCTTTTTAGTTCATTATTTCATCCCCGAGTAAGGACTGTGAAATGGTCCAAAACTTAATTACAACACATTACTGATTTAAAAAACATGCTACACCTTTAACACAACAAGTTATGTATAACATTATTTTTATTGTTTTAACTTGGAGTAAGTGTCCAGGGTTCAGTTTGGATAGAGTTATTTTTCCTCCTAGTAGCTGGTAGGGTGCTATGTTTTGGATTTAGGATGAGAAGAATGTTGTTATCACACTGATGTTTTAATTGTTGCAGAGCAGTGCTTACGCTAAGCCAAGGACTTTTCAGCTTCTCACTCTGTCCTGCCAGCGGGAAGGCTGGGAGTGCAGCAGGAGCTGGGAGGGGACAGACCAGGACTGCTGATCCAAACTGGCCAAAAGGGTATTCCATGATGTCATGCTAAACAATATATAGGGGTGTCTGGTTGAGGTGGGGGGGCGTGGCTGCTCGGGGATAGGCTGGGCATCGGTCAGCAGGTGGTGATCAATTGCATCGTGCATCACTTGTTTTGTATACATTATTATTAGTAGTAGTAGTATTATCATTTTATTTTTTTTTTTTCTCTCTGTCCTAATAAACTGTCTCTATCTCAGCCCACAGGCTTCATTTTCCTGATTCTCTCCCCCATTTCCCCATCCCAGAGAGGGAGGGGGGAGGGTGAGAGAATGGCTGCCGGCCAAGTTAAACCACAACAGTAAGTTATCATTATATAGCAGAGAGTATGAAAGTACTCACTTTAAAAAGAACTATTTGTGTGACAGTTATTTTGCCTATGATCACTTACTGTACAAAGGTGATACAAGAACTGCCAGCCAAAAGGTTAGACTCTGTGACAACAATCAAGCATCTATGCAGCCACAGTTTTCAGTGACAAAAATGTTAAATACAAGTGTGATTTTTATTCATAAAACCTTATTTCCACCCTTAAGGGGGAAAACACAGGGAAACTTTAAAAAAAGATTATCACGGGGAAAAAAAAAAAAAAAAAAAAAAGTTTATAAATGAATGGTGAATTAAAAAGGAACAAAACAAAGCAAGAAACTATATTGTTATTAATTCCATACAGAGACATAAGAACACATGTCTACATACATATATACATATTATACATATATAAAATATTTTCAAAGCATCAAAGAAGCAGGAGTGGGTATTACGTTATATTTGGATATTACATAGATGTATGGCATAGATAACCTGAATACCTGAAAATATTACTGGCACCTTTTCTAAAACAGCAGTTTCTGTAACATTTTAGCTTGAACAGATCTGTACCTATTTCAGGACAAGTAAATGACTTTTAAATTTGAAAGAACTCTTGGCAATAATGTTAATTTCAGATGTTTTAAGTAAGAGAAAAATACTCCCATGACAGGGCTATATATATATATATATATATATATACATATTTATATATGAATTAAACAAAAACAATTATTGAAAAATATAGAATTATTTTGCTGAATGTGTTTTTAAATTATATAATATTAAATGGAGTGCCAAGCAAAGCTTAAGATAAATTTGAAGTAAGACATGAAAATTAGATTAATTGCACTGAAAATGTGTATTATGAGTATTATAGATATTGATACATACCCAGAATAGGAAGTTTTAATAGTGAGTTTTCACATCCCTGCAGCCTTGATGTACTAGATGTACTTTGCTCTTTTTTTTTTTTTTTTTTTTTTTTAATAAATTATTAATTTTGCTTATAAAAAACTATAATCTTTTTTTTTGCATGTTTATAGTTTATTCTATTTTTTGTTATTTTTTTTTTTTTTTTTTTTTTTCATGAATTCTGAATTTAGCTGATACAATACTACAACCTTTTTTTTTCCATGTCTATAGATTAGTCCATGTAATGTAACAAGTATTTAAGTGTGCTCAGTAGCTGAGAACTAGACTGGGTTTTAAAAGAATTTAACTTCCAATAGCATTTCATTAAAAATAACCACATTTTCAGAGAAACTCATCATATTGGATGTAATAAACTCTACTTTTTCTGTATAAAACCTGCTGATAAAATTTAATAGAAAAAGATAACCTTTCAACAGAGTCTCACAGAACACCTAAAGATATCCTACAGGATAGTGTTATATTGGAATGTGAACATTGCTAAGTGTAAAGTGGGAGACTGGCCCTTGTCTGTTTATCTAATAAAAGGCATCAGCATTTTTTTCTTTCACCACTTTTCTTTAGAAATCAATACTTCTGTAAATTTACTCTGCATTTCTAACAGGTACAGTTTGTTTTCTATATAACTACTTCATGTTCTGCATCAGGAAACTCCTGCCTGAATTGCATGCATGTATTGCTGGTGAAGGGGAAGCTAGAGAAAGATTTCATGGTCTGTATCATTTATTTAACAGAAATGTATTGAAAATTGCTGAGATGTGGGTTTAATTTTTATTTATTTATTTATTTAAATATGAATTTAGAAATGTCAGTAGTTAAGTTGGTGAAATTATTCATTTATGCATAATTCTGTAAACACGTGAATTTTAATATATATATCATTTATTTATTTGTTTGTTTGTTTGTTTGTTTTCCCTTCTGAATCTACTGCTTAAGGACCCTGTTCCTTCTCAGATAAGGTCCCTGTTTTGCCAAGTAAAACTATGTCTGGTAGGTGTCTGTTAAGACACAGTGTACACAGCCAAATTGACTTAACTGGCAATCACGACAATAGATAACAAAAATGGCAAACAAATTTAAAAGAGCAGAAGTCAGTACAACGTCAGACTTGTCTATCTTGTACTGTTATATACACTTGCAGCCTTCCTTCGCTTCCAAAGTCACTCAAGCATGTAATAAGTAGATTCTCAAAGAACTGGAACTTCCTGCATTAGTTGATGTTTTGACATGTTTTTTCTTCACTAGTGCAATCAGGATTTTCTAGATTTTTCCTAAGTGTATGCAGTGATAAAGTAAATGCAGATTATGCATGCAACTACAAAAATATCTCCTCAGTTTTCTCATCCAGGGTTTTTCACACTTGATATCTATTAATTTCAAACATACCTGGGATATGCTTTTAAACTACCACACCATATACTATCCTTGATATTATAACACAAAAATAAGT
Source organism: Oxyura jamaicensis (assembly GCF_011077185.1). Taxonomy (NCBI): domain Eukaryota; kingdom Metazoa; phylum Chordata; class Aves; order Anseriformes; family Anatidae; genus Oxyura; species Oxyura jamaicensis. The sequence goes on along the minus strand of NW_023303721.1, from coordinate 8,724 downwards.
TACAGTTATCAAGTTTTAGTTATTGTTGCTTGTGTTGGCATAAAAGGCAGTTCAAAAGCCATATCATTGTTCTAATGAGATTTTGTTCTACCTTTATTTTTCAAGGGGTCTCATAACTGCAAGGATCAGACATAACTGGAAAAGTCTCATAACTGGTATATCAAACCTATATTCACAGTGGGTTTAAGAAATTGCTGTTCTGCTCCTGTTGTGGTTAAGCATAACTGATTAAAGGATGTGTCCAATACCTGAAGATCAAGGAATAAAATCTTCCGCAGTCTTTTGGATTTCAAGACTTCATCTTTAATCTCTTAGAAGGGTAGGAGATTATGTGCTGTTCTGAGGCTGTGAATGATATCTCAAATTCTAATTCTAAATCCTGTTCCCTAGGCAAAATAAAAATAACTAACCTAAGGTCTGTTAGACAAAAGAAGAGGATATAAAGCAACTAAGATTCACTCAGGAGAGAAAGGAGACCTTGGTTCCATTAAGTGCCTAAGGGATTATTTTATATTAACGGTTAGTAATAAGAATGTATAAATGGCTCTTTGTTTTGCCCTGTTTCAGGAATTTGTTCTATCAACCAGTTATTTTTTTTTTTTTTTTTTTTTTGAGCTAAAGACAGTGAGTGATCATTCATGTAGACAGTCTGCATTTGAGGGTATATCAAATTTAGAGTCATAATGTCTATGGATTATTTTATTTACCAAGGATGAGGTCATCAAAAGCAGAAAAGTGATACAGCTTCAGCAAAAGTGTTTAACACTCCTTTTGCTGAAAATGGGTCAAGTAGGAAACAAAAGAATAGTCTTTAAGCTGACTGAAAAAATTTCAGGAATTTTCTAACAAGTCAGTTAATCGAGGAGAGGGAAAAAGACCTAGCACCTCTCTGGCACATGTGACCATTGTGTTTCATGAGCATTCAGTATTAATCTAAAATAAAGTGAGAATCAGGTGTCTTGATGGATATATGGGGGAAAAAATCATAGATTTTTGGAAATTTAGAAAAAACAGTTATACCAAACATAGTTGCCCAAGCCTAATTCTTACTTTGTACAGATGCTATCAAAGACACTCCATAGTCCTTCTGACGTAATAATTTAATTAGAGAAACATATAAAACTAATATCAGTATACATATAATTTACCTATATAAGGAAATTTATACCAGGAAGAGGGATTTGCTGAAACATCTAGAAAAGCAGAAACATTCCAGTATGCATAAAGACTATATGGCAACATTAAATTTAGTAACTATTCAGGTAAAAACAAACAAAAATTTATATCTTTAAAGGTCAGTTCAAATCTCAGATTATGAGAAAACAAAAATCAAAACTTTCTAATATCTATATCTCATTTCTGCAGAAAATTGTGAAATAAATGTGTTCATTTTTGTGAAGTACTCTGCTGGTATTGTGATGATTGAGATAGAAAAAGTTACAAGAATAGGGTAACTCTGTCTTGAGAATGTGGTTTCAATAGATCTAATAAATTAAATATACAACTGTATAGCAAAAACTGCAAACCAGCTCTTAAGTTAATATAGATTGGCTTTACAGATGTCTTTGGAAAACAAACAAGCAAACAAACAAACAACAGCAAAAAACAGCTTTTCAAAACTTTGGAATAACACAGTTTGCACACTGTCCTAGTATGTTCATTCTGAGATTTGCTAAACTGTTGTGCAAAGACAAACATATTTGTAAACTGTTATCTTGATATCCTTTTTGTTTCCCAAACTCAAAAAATAAATTTACAAGTGGTAGAAGGTACATAAACATTAACATTAAGCACTCTCATGATAACCAAACTTTTGCAGTTATACTGGATTTAAAATTATGGCCTCCTAAACATATTAACTGAGAGGTAGTGTAACACAAGGTTTCAATATTTTTTATTTATTTTTTTTAATATACATATATATATACAGAAAGAGAGAGAGTTTTATTTATTTAATTATTTATTTTATTTAGACCTGTAATGGAGTTTATAACCACAATCCCAGAGAAATAGCCCCTTATTCATTTTATAAAAGTACAGATAGATAGGGTGCACATACAGAATATGGACAGCAAATGTCCTCATCCTATAGTTGATCTTATTCTGTCTTAGGCTCTAATAATCCATAAACATGAGCTAGCACTAAATGTTTATTTCCAATCTCTCATATTTGAGTTGTTCTTCTCCAGAAAATGGATTTTTTTTTTTTTTTTTTTTTTTTAAACAAGGATGTTAACTGATTCCTCATTTTTCCTTAACTGTTCTGATTTCCAGGCTGTTGAATCTGTTCTTTCTCAAGTATCAAGCATTTAATCAGTTATATATAATGAAACACCTTTGCCAGAAATGATAAACATGATTCCATCTAGTTTGTTCTTTGAGCCAAGAGAACATTCCGTATACAGGATACACACTTTTATCAGTTTCATTGTATCCAAATAAACCAAACAAGTACTTGCAACTATATTTCTCTTAATCTTTAAAAATTAGCATATTATCTACTCTGAAGAGGGCATGTATGTCCTTCAGATTTTGAAAAAATCTCAACATTTTTGCAATAATAGTGGAGAGTGTTTTGTAATCTCAAAATTGACTGTGGACAGGAAAACTTCTTATCTGCCTTATCTGTACTTGTAACCAAGTTCCCAGTTATTCTGTATTGGGCAGAGATGGAACTAAATGATCTATAAACTTTTTTATTAAAAATTTAGTGTTGCACAAGTACTGTAGATCATCTGATGTATTTGCAAATACGCAGTTGTCCCCTTACCCAAATTTTCATGCAAGCAGACCTAGTCTTTCTACCAGTTTCACAAGCCAGAGGAAAAAAGTTGTTAATGACTGTAACAGATTAAGCTAATGGATCCATATCATAATCAACTTACAATAGCATAAGTTAGAGTGAGATATTTTAAAGGAATTATCCACTCAGTAGCCTATTTAATGTTCTTCTCACAAGTGCAAATAATATGCAGAAAGATAATACAATGTAGTGGAAAATCATACAATGCAGTAAGGTGGAGAATATAAATACATTGGGTATTGCCTCACCCTCATCATGCCTGAATTATTCTGAATTGCAGATTGTGGATTTTGAATTTTTGCTTTAACTTCCGTGGTTGTCATGCAGAATGTTGCAATGAGATGCACAATGTGCAGGAAGAAGGCAACAAGCAGTAAGAATTTGAGAGGAAGATGAAAAATGTATTCCTCCTATTATTCCTCTGCTCAAGTAAGGTACTGTGAAAAGCTCTTTGAGCAGCGAGTACACAGGTGGGAGGAAAAAGGGATGTGAGCTGTAGTCAGTGGCAGCATAAACTATAAAATACATTGATGTATGCATACACAGTGCATGCTCAGTGGTGCCTCTAGTACAGAGTTGAATGAAAGAATGACAAAAGCATAATATGAAATATAAAATAGCACTTAAGTCCAGAATTAAAGAATTGATTGTGAGCAGTGGGAGGATTACTATGCAACAACAGCAGTTGCAGTGATGTTATTTTCTTGCTAATTCATCTGCAGTGCTAATAAGGGTGCCATGGCAACAATCTGTTATACTACCAAAAAGATTTTCCAAACCTACAACAACAATAACACAAAATAAATAAATAAAATAAAATAAATAAAAAATAGAAGTAAAATAAAATAAAATAAAATAAAAAGTAAAAGAAGGCAGCGATCAGCATATGAAAGCACAATCTTTAACCATGTATTCTATGACTTAATTTATGTGTGTTCTCAGACTGAATTATGCTAGGGTTTCCTGTTATACCTTTAGCAGTTGGAAAAGTATGTATATATTCACGCCCAATGTTTCAAAGAGTCAATGAAAGATTTACTACTTTTTAGATGCTATGTGGTTGAATCCAAATCTAAAGGTGAGCAGTGTGGGGAGATTCAGAAATAAGTTTTTAGTTTTGAAAATCTAATTTGGATGAACTTGGTTTTGTGGAACCTTAGGAACTCCTTCTGAATTGTACTGTATAACTAACAGATGGTCTGATAAGTGTTTTAAATCCTCCAGCTATTTTAAGGTTGACTTCAAATGCACATCACATTTTCCAAGATCATCTGTAATTGTTGCTACATTTAAAAAAATTCTCTTTCATGTTTCTTAAACAATAACCAGAAGGAAAATCTACTACAATATGAAAAAGGTGGATCGTCCTCAAATTTACAATCACTACCTTTTCATTCTGAGTTATGGTACTATAGTGGTTAGCAGCTTGGAAAATCATGTCTCCTTCCTAACATGTCTGACTTCTAAAGAATTAATGACATTTACATGTTATACTAAACAGGGAGATATTGTAATTACCATCCAGATAAGAAACTGTGTATCGTTGAAGAGAACAAAAAGGGTCAGAAAATAGTAAGCCCTCACAACGGAAGGCTAATATATCCTTTTTATTGCTATGATTTTCATTGGCTTCTTATTCCAGGTCTAAATTACCATATGTGAATCAGGTCAAAGAGTTGCCTGTGAAGAATAGGCTCCTATGGCCTTTTGACAGGTGTCCTACAGGCACCCAATAACAAAATTCCTCTCAGAGAAAACATTACACTTGTGTTCTCTTAGAAGGGCTTACCCTCCAGCCCTCCTGCAGCGCATAGAAACTGAAGACTGGTCATCTGTGGAAAGATCAGGCTGAGTAGGTGAACTGCCGAGACACAGTGAATCACAATTTACCAACTCAGTTATTTAGGAAGCTCAGAGCAGGTTGTTTAAATGTTCATTTGTAACAATCTGTGTGGAAGCTAGAAGAAAACCTGCAGGCTACATAGAGAAAGATTTGTAGTGGATAATAACAAGTCAATCAGTTTCTATGAAGCCCAAAACAGTCAACTGTTGTGGCATACATGTAATGAGAAGAGTTAATGAAGGACCTGTTAAATTTTAGGATCCAGAAAACTTTTATCTTTTTACTCAGTAAACATTATTTATTATTATTTAAAGTAAGGTAGAAATGTTCAGCATAGTAAATCCCAGCACAAGAAAGAGAGTATACTACAAACAAAGCATAAACAGAAAAATAAATAAATAATAAACAAATAAATAAATAATTATGTTTAAAAACCACTTATCACAGGGAATGCTGAATTACCATTAAAAATAATTAACATAAAGGCTATTACATAAACATGGAAGAACTATCAGGAAAAAAAAAAGTTTTACAGAACTCATGAAGGGGAAAAAAAATAAAATAAATAAATAAATAAAATTAAAAGAAAAAGTAAAAAAGTGAGAAAGAAGCTGTTTCCAAGGAGGGCTGACAGCTTCTTAGAGTCAGAAATACAGAACAGCTTCTACTCCACATTCATAAAGATTCCAAAATAGGAAGGTCATCTAAATACAATAAACCATTAGGCTGCCTAAACTTTTGCATGTCACATTAAGAGCATATGTAGAGGGAAAGAAAATTAGTTTTATATAATCTAATGTAAGTTGTGAGATTTGAGACTGGTATAAATTCCTAGAGTACATTGGACAATTCTTACAACAACAAAAAAAATAATAATCCTCCTTCAGACATTGAAACAGTTGATAAAATTACTTTGATAAGTTCTGTGGCTCATGGCAGAAAGACACCACAGGAAAAATAAATAAATAAATAAAAATCTTGCTTGCATGTTTTTAAATGTGGCATCAAAGACAGTAGAGAAGATTAGAGAACCAAACAGACACTTTTCTGGGTAACTGTGAAAACAGAAATAACACTGATTGTATATGCAAGCTTAATCAAAAGAAAAAAAAGAAGAAAAAAAGAAGAAAAAAAAAAAAAAAAAACCACTAGTGGGCTAAATAAGATAGTTAAATAGTTAAGGTAGTGGGGTTCCAGGGCCATTTCAGGGCCAGTTCTCTTTGATGTTTTCATAAAAGTAGGTCCTTAAGTCATACTAAGTAGGTCTGCAGATAACATCAAACTGGGAGGAGCTGTTGACTCCCTGGAGGATGGAGAGGCCTTACAGAGAGACCCTGACAAATTACAGGGCAGGGCAATCACCAACCCAATAAAGTTTAACAAGAGTAATCGTGAGATTTTGCTCCTAGGATGGGGCAACATTGGGTATATGTACAGAGTGGAGGGTGAGAAGCTGGAAAGCAGCCCTGTGGAAAGGGATATGGGGGTTCTGGTCTGTGACAAGTTGAATATGAGTCAGCAGTGTGCCCTAGCAGCCAGGAGGGACAGCTGCATCCTGGGGTGCATCAAGTAAAGCATTGCTAGCTGGTTGAGGAAAGTGGCTGTTCTGCTCTATTCTGTGCTGATGAATCGTAGAATCACAGAATGGATGAGGTTGGAAGAGACCTCTGGAGATCATCTAGTCCAACAGCCCTGCCAAGCAGGATCAGCTAGAACACTTTGTGCAGGATGGCATCCAGGCGGGTTTTGAGTATCTCCAGAGAAGTAGACTGCAACCTCTCGGGGTAACATGTTCCACCCTCACAGTAAAGAAGTTATGACTCTCTGGAATTTCAATTTTCTTTATCAATGAAACTAAATGGTGTGCTAGCTATCTGCATCAAACATTCCCACATACTCATGAGAATATATCTTCTTTTATTTTCACCTTGAGCACCGTCTGCAGTTTGGGGCACCACAGTGTATGAAGGACATAAAAGTCTTACAGTGTCCAAAGGAGAGCTAATAAGATGGGGAAGGGTCTAGAGAGGAAGACATAGGAGTAGTGGCTGAAGTCACTTGTTATGTTCAGCCCAGAGCAGTGCAGACTAAGGGGAGGCCTCATGGTGGCCTGCAGCTCCCTCACGAGAGGAGTGTAGGGGCAGGTGCAGAGCTCTGCTCTCTGTTGACCAGTGACAGAACTCGAGGGAACGATATGGAGCTGGGACAGGGGAGGGTCAGCCTGGATGTAATGAGAAGGTTCTTCACCGAGAGGGTGGTCAGGCACTGGAACAGGCTCCTCAGGGAAGTGGTCATGGCAGCAAGCCTGTCAGAGTTCAAGAAGTGTTTCAACAACAATCTCAGACATATTGTCTGATTTTGGGGCGTTCCTGTGTGGAGACAGAAGTTGGACTCAATGATCCTTGTAGGGCTCATCCAATTTGGGATATGCTATGCAGTTAGTTTTTAATCCACCTCACTATCTTCTCGTATCATCCATACATACTTTTCTATGAGGATCTTGTAAGGGACAATGTCAAAGGCTTTATTGAAGCCCAGGAAGTCAATAGCCACCATTATCCCCTCATCCATCACATTACAGATTTTCATTACAGAAGCTTATCAAGTTGTTCAGGCATGTCTTTCCCTTGCTGAATCCATGCTGACTGCTCCTGATGATTTTCTTCTCCTTCGTGTACCTGGATTTTTTTTCCAGAATTTAGCTGTTCCATCACTTTCCCAGTGATCAAGGTGAGGCTGACTGACCTGTATTTTTCTTGGTCCTCCTTCTTGCCTTTTTGTAGATGGGAGTGACATTTGCTTTTGTCTAGTCTTTGGGCACTTTTCCCAGTTTCTACAATAAAGCAAAGATAAATAAAATAAAGCAAAGTTTATAGCAAGAAGATTATAGAAAGTGGTCTCACAATCACATCAGCACTCGTGAGTGATTACCATCAGGGCCCATGGGCTGATAAATGTCCAGGTTACATCTTCCTTGCTCAAGCCTTTCCTCCTGGACTCTGGAACCAGGGATTTCTGAATGTCAGTCTTGCTGACATATACTGGGCAAAGAATACATTCAGTACCTCAACCTTTTCACTGTCCCAAGTAACTAGGTTTCCCATTTCCTTCAGCAGAAGGAGGTTTATTTCGCCAGTGAGTTTGTTCCTTACTGGACAGTTTTTCAAATCATCTTTCCAGGGCAGGTATTTTTCCCAGTCCACAGCAGACCAACAAGTTCCAAATTGTGTTTTGGGCATTTGTCACTCCATTAATAACTTCATATTTTTGCATTGCATATTTTTCTACAGCTATAGAAACCAATTTCACTGTGTTAAACAGATATTAAAGCTCCTTTTTAGTTCCTATTTAGGTTTTGTAGTATGTTTTGTTATGTGCAGACTTATTTTACCTGGTCCAAGGCCCAATCTAGTAGTCTCTTGAGGAAGCTCGGATCTCTCTACATAGCTAAGATACAATGAAGTCTTGTGGCTTATTTGGATGTTGATGGATGAAAGCACAGAATTTTAAATGAAATAGGTTTGTGCTAGCAATATAGCCTCTGTCTACCTGGCCAAGGTGACAATGGATGCTATTTCTCCATTGCTCGTCCTTTCTGTGTGCAGTAGTTGATGCAGTTCCTTAAATTATAGTAGTTTTGCTTAAAATCTAGAACATGATGCAAGAAGAATGATATACCAAAAGGAGGACTAAGGAGAATCTCCACCCTCTATTGAATGTGGGGGGAAACTTAGTAAGCAGAGATGAGGAAAAAGCTGAGGTGCTTAACGCCTTCTTTGCCTCAGTCTTTAACAGAAAAAACAGTTGTTCTCTGGACGCCCAGTACCCTGAGCTGGTGGAAGGGGAAGGGGAGCAGAATGTGGCCCCCACAATCCACGAGGAAATGGTTGGCGACCTGCAACAACATTTGGATGTATGCAAGTCGATGGGGCTGGATGGGATACACCCAAGGGTACTGAGAGAACTGGCGGAGGAGCTGGCCAAGCCGCTTTCCATCATTTATCGGCAGTCCTGGCTATCGGGGGAGGTCCCACTTGACTGGCGGCTAGAAAACGTGACGCCCATCTACAAGAAGGGA